>NC_088876.1:27934822-27972846 GCF_032884065.1 Artemia franciscana | reverse complement strand
AAACGACGTCATTTGGAAACATGAGTTATATTTTCTGATTTGTGAAAAAACGCTTAGATTCTGACGTAGTTCCAGTAAGGAAAGTCTTCAATGGCTCTGGTGGTGCAGCCAATAGAGGAAGTTTAACTTTTCCTGAGGCGCAACACATTCCCATTGTTTCACCATTGAATTTCAAGGCCTTGCAATAGGGACAAATTTTAGACATAGTCCCGATTTGAACACATCTACTCAAGCTATAATCATCGACTGGGCTGTACCTGAATGCCAGGCGATAACTTTCAGGTTGCTCTGATTCCTCGGCACGCTTTCTTTTCTTACTTTCTCTATCAGCAGCAAGCCTGATTTCTTGCTGTTATTGTGATTCCTCGGCACGCCTTCTTTTTTCACTTTCTCTTTTAGCAGCAAGTCTGGTTTCATGTTGCTCTGGTAGTTCCTCGCCATGCCTTCTTTTTTCACTTTCTCTTTTAGCAGCAAGTCTGGTTTCATGTTGCTCTGGTAGCTCCTCGCCACGCCTTCTTTTTTCACTTTCTCTTCTAGCAGCAAGTCTGGTTTCGCGTTGCTCTGGTAGTTCCTCGGCACGCTTTCTGTTCTTTCTTTCTCTATCAGCCTCAAGCCTGTTTCCTTGCTGTTCTTTTGATTCCTCGGCACGCTTTCTTTTCTTACTTTCTCTATCAGCCTCAAGCCTGTTTCCTTGCTGTTCTTTTGATTTCTCGGCACGCTTTCTTTTCTTACTTTCTCTATCAGCAGCAAGTTTTTTGGCATAGACTCTTTGAGCATCTTCCTCGGCTGTTGCCATTGTAAGTTCATCAGTCATTTTACAGTTAAACATTAATAGATTTCTACGTGAACGCATGTCTTAAATATCTTTAATGACGTCACCGTCATAACAAAAATGACGACAACTAACTTCATAACGTCAGTCAACACACAAACATGACGTCACCCGACTGACAGACCCACCCGTTGTTTAGAGGCATGTTTAGCTGTATGTGTTTGCTAAATTCTTTAATATGATCAAAACCCGTTTATACATATGACATTCGTCATCTGCAAGTACTTACAGATATTGGTTTTTTGGTGGAGAGGTAAGCCTACTTTACTTTTTAAGCATTTTAAGCGTTTTCTTTTTTTCAATATTTGTATACATCTTACTTGAAAAAGTGAATTTTCCAAAGAGGAGGAGCACGATTTCTCTGTATTATTTTGAAAACGATAAGAAATTAAAAAAAAAATCGAGTTTTTTCAACTAAAGGCAAAGAGCATTGTTAAAACTTAAACGAGCAGAAATTTTGCCGTATATGAAGAGGGTCACTTCCTCATCAATACCTCCCTCTTTATACTAATGTTTTTCTTAGCTTTTTTAATTGAGTTATTTATTCTAATTAAACGGCTTTTATGGTTTAGGAGTAATTCTTAAAGAATTGGGACAAAATTTGAATTTTAGCTTAAAAACCGAGTTATTGATGAGGGCACAACTTCCCTCAGAGAAGTAATAATTTCTGTTAGTTTCAAGTTTTAATGTTGTTCCTTGCTTTCAGTTGAAAAAGTTTTTATTATAGACGGAGTAAAGCTATACAACAAAACATAAAGCTGAACTTCTTTTTGCTGTTGTTTTTTTTTTCTTTGACTACTGAGGACGACTTGGCGGAGGTCCTTGTCGAAATATTTGCTTGTTTTTCATATTTAGCTACTGGCTGATACAATCCTCGTTTTTTCACCTATTTGTTTTTTCTCTTTTCATTTTTCTTTCCCTTTCTTTGTTTTCAGGAGTAATTCTTAATGAATTGGGAAAAAATTTTAATTTTAGCTTAAAAACCGAGTTATTGATGAGGGCACAACTTCCCTCAGAGAAGTAATAATTTCTGTTAGTTTCAAGTTTTAATGTTGTTCCTTGCTTCCAGTTCAAAAAGCTTTTATTATAAACGGAATAAAGCTATACAACAAAACATAAAGCTGAACTTTTTTTTTTAAGTAATTTATTTTATTATTATTATTTTAATTGAAGATACAAAAGTGAAACTGTAGTTTAATTTGAAAATATTTATCCCCTCCCTCTTAGAACCCCTATTACAAGTACTGATTAAAATATTCCTGGGAATCAAGGAGATTTGAGAGTAATTCCCCCTCCCAAAAAAGGCAGAACTTCTTTAACATTTTATCTATTATAGGATTGCATTTTGACCTTCAAGTACACTTCCCCCACATGCACAATATTTTTGGCCTTGATATAACTCACTGTGGATCAGATAGGTAAGTTAATGTTCGTTTTTTTAACCCTTTTATTCATATTCGTATGTCTTGGAGATTAATATTTTTAAGGATTTTTGGAAAAAGTAAAGAGCCATATTGAAAGCTTTCGAATTGGTTCTATCTCTAGCATTGGATTCGACTCTTCTGGAGTGGATTAAGCAATTGATATCTTTTTACACACTATAATTTTAGTCCTATTAAAATGCAAATGTAATATTATCTTACATACACTTAAACAGATTTTCTTGGGTAAAATGAGCGCCATCTTCACTGATTTTCGGAAAAAGGAACGGAAAAACATTCCCAGGAATCAAGTGGATTTGAGAATAATTTTACCCCCTCCACTTCTCTTCCGAAAAAAAATTCGGTCAACATTTATATATTATAAAATTCTAGACTTAGGAAATTTGGGCACACAATTGCATTTGAAGTTCAAGTAAACTTTCCCCACCTACACAAATATCCACCGGCCCTCTTCCATAATAGGTGATGCCCAGATATACATGTAAGTAAATTATGAATAAACATGAAAGCCTTTCGTTACTTTACTCGTTTTGTGGAAATAGTAGAAAATGCAATTGCAGTAGCATAAAACCGAATGCTAGAATCCCCCCCCTCAACAACTCGCTCTTTACGCTGAAGTTTGGCTCTTTCTTACCACTCTAATTCTCAAAACAATAAAAAACTTTAGCGTAAAGAGCGAGGCTTTGAGGAAGAGACAGTCCCTTTCATATAAGGAATAATTTATATTCTTTTTAAGTTTTAATGTCGCTCCTTGCTTTCAGTTGAAAATACCTGTGTTTTTTAATTAATACCATAAAAAGATAGTGGCTGTAAATAAAGCTCTTTTGTTCGCTAAATCAAATGCATATCTTTGATTATTCATTTTCAGTTTGTAAAGTCCTTGCAACACTTGCAATTGAACTTTGGTCCATGGATACAGTATTTAAGTAGTTTATCTCTGAGAAAAAGTGAGCTTAGTGCAGTCTATACGCCCCTAAAAAGTTACCTAATTTTTTTTCGGGTACTTTAGTTTTCAACATTTTGAAAAAAACACACGAGTAAATACAGAATTATTTCCTTACGACATGGAGGATCGAACGTAGATCCCACACTTTTCCGGGCGTGACGCTAACCACTCCGCTGTCGCAAGGTGAAAACATAAAATATTTAGGTAATCCATGAAAGTGATACAAAATAGCCCATGAAAGAAATACATGACAAGCAGCTCATCTCTGAGAAAAAAAATGAACACAGATTACACAGGAAAAAGTGTTCGACTTTTTCTTAGCAATTAAAGAAATTTTTTTTTAACCGAAAGTAAGGAGCGACATTAAAACTTAAAACGAACAGAAATTACTCCGTATATGAAAGATTCCGTTCCCTCCTCAACACCTTGCTCTTTATGCCAAAGTTTGACTCTTTTTCTCAATTCTACTTTTTTTAAACAGTAAAAAGCTTTGGCGGAAAGAGCGGGGGGTTGACAAGGGAACATCCCCTTTTATACACGGAGTAATTTCTGTTCGTTTTAAGTTTTAATGTCGCTCCTTACTTTCAGTTGAAAAAACTAGTTTTTTTATTTAATTTCTTAACATTTTTGAATTAATACATGTTTGATTTTGGCTCTCCGCACATAAATTATTAAAATTAAATTTGATTATTAATTCTATTTTTGGCTAAATGGCTTTCTCTTAGTTTCGATCCGACGATTTTGAGAAAAAGGGTGGGAGAGGAGGCTTAGTTGCCCTCCAATTTTCCTATAAATATGAAAAAGTTTTTTCAACTGAGCCAACGTTTCTTCGGTCAAATGTAAAGAAAAAATCTACAATTGTGGCGGAAAAAAAATGATTAACTTATTTGAACATAAAAATCATCTTCATCAAGTAACTTATTGAATAAAAAAACAAGTTTTTTTTAAACTGAAAGTAAGGAGCGACATTAAGACTTAAGAAGAACAGAGATTACTCCGTATATGAAGAGGGCTGTTCCCTCCTCAACGCCCCACACTTTACACTAAAGTTTGACTCTGTCTCTCTCAACTCTACTTTCTAAAACAGTACAACACTTTAGCGTAAAGAGCGGGGCGTTGAGGAGGGAACAGCCCCTCTCATATGCGGAGTGAATTCTGTTCGTTTTAAGTTTTAATGTCGCTCTTTACTTTTAGTTAAAAAACTTTTTTTTTATTTAATTTATGAACTTTTTTGAATTAATACATTTTGAATTTGGCTCTCCGCATTTGAATAATTAAAAACGAAATCTGCATATATTTTTTTGGCTCAATGGCTTTCTCTTAGTTTAGATCGGACAATTTTGAGAAAAAAGGGGTGGGGTAGGAGGCCTGTTTGCTCTCCGATCTTTTGGCCGCTTGATAAAGCACCTAGAACTTTTAATTTCTTCTGGAAGTTTTTATTAGTGAAAAGCATGCGTAACTTACGAATCAACTTACGTACTGAACTTCTATGTTCGTATATTTTAATGAGGTATTTGAGAAGGTTCGTCCCCTCGTTAATGCGTCGCTCTTTACGCTAAAGCCAAGACTTTGTCCCAATTCTTTAAGAATGAAGCCTCAATCGTAAAGGCTGTAGAATAAATAGTTAAAAGTACTAAGAATACTTTAGCGTAAAGAGCGAGGTATTTAGGAAAAGATGAACCCTTCCTATCTATCTATATAAAAATATAGAGTCTGTCCGTTCGTCTGTCTGTCACTAAGTATGACGTCAATATAAAAAAAACAATAAAAAAAACTTAAAAGAATTAACAACTATCTTTTATAAAAAAAAATCTGAAAAAAACGAAAAAAATGAAAAGAAAACTAAAAAAAGGAAAAAAACTAAATAAACGAACAGAAAACGAACTGTTGTTCGTTTTGTTGTTCTGTTCTGTAAAACGAACAGAAATTATCCCGTGCATGAAAGGGGCTGTTCCCTTCTCAACGCCTCGCTCTTTACGCTAAAGTTTTTACTTTTTTTTAGTTTTTTTTCTTTTTTCTTTTTAGTTTTTTTTTGTAGTTTTACCTTTTTAGTTTTTTTTTATTTTCATTTTCTTAGCTTTGGTTTTTCCTTTATTTTTCAGTTTTTTTCTTTTTTTCTTTTTTTTTCTTTTTTAGTTTTTATTTTAGTTTTTTAGCTTTTTTATTAGTTTTTAGTTTTTTTTCTTTTTATTTTTTGTAGTTTTTACCCTTTTTTTAAGTTTTTTTAGTTTTTTTTCCCGGTCGTCATTTGTGTCCCAATGTCCCGGTCTGTAATTTCGTCCGTCGAAAACATGACGTCAGTCGACACACGAACATGACGTCACTCGACAGGCACACACACACACACACATACAGACGACTTATTTTTATATATATAGAAGATAGATAGACTAGCTGTTGGGGTGGCGCCAAGCGCCACCCCAACACCTAGTTGGGGGGGGGGGGGGGGGGGGTTGGCACTTCGCATCCCCCCCCCCAAGCCACCCGCGCGCGTAAGTCGTTACGTGCCATATTAGTTACGCGCCATTGTAGTTGTGTCCCTGTGTACCACCTATGAATATAGTTAAATTTATATATGTGTTTTGAACTACGTAAAACTTGCGAATATACAACATTCTTGGCCTTCCCATTGTCTGGGCATATACAAAGCCTTATGTACTTATAATGACGTCATATGCAAACGCTCTTTTTACAAACAAACAAACATACATACACACAACTCGTTTTTATATAGATAGATACATAGATAGATAAAATACACATTAACTGCGTAAAACTTGCGAATATACAACATTCTTCGCTGTCCAATTGTCGCTGTATATAAATAGATTGTCAGGTTTACCGACCCTCGAACATGCAACGTACAATTGTCCATGGGAAAAACAATCAGTATTAAGATCTATACCACATTTTTCTAATGATTGACCTTGAGCTTTGTTGATGGTGATTGCAAATGCTAATCGAATTGGGAATTGCAATCTTTCAAATTGAAAAGGCAGATCCGTTGGAATCATGGGAATGCGAGAAATAAGAACAGCCTCACCCTAAAAAGGCCTTGTCAAGATTGTGGCCTCTATTACGTTTCCATTGTTTTTTTACGGCAAGTCGTGTGCCATTGCAAAGCTTTGGTGGGTTGATATTTCTTAAAAGTATTATTGGTACGCCTATTTTTAGTTGTAGCACGTGTGGTGGAAACCCTGAAAGATCCACGGAATTTAAAAATTCAGATGGATAATTAACCGCCTCATTTGGTTCCAAAACTGTGTCGACTGACTTGTAAAGGACTGCCTGGTCTCGAATCTTGGTCAAAACAATATTGGTAATTTCGTGGACGTCTATATTTTTGGGTGCAAGAATCGCTCTTTCACTTAGCCATTTATTATTTTTAATATTGTTTAGAATATTCGGAAATACTTTTTCAATCAATTCATTTTTGGACGTCACTAAATTACAGAATTCAGCAGGTAGTTGTATACGTCCTGGAATTGAGTCTACTGGGAGCTTTCCGTTTCCAATTGCCAGCAATTGATCTGAAAATGTTTGACCAAAGTCATCGTTTTGCAATCGGACACGCATATTTGTAGTTAATTTTAATGTTTTTACGTGTGCCCATAAATTAGAATTTTTCAGGCAAACATTCATTTCGTCTGCAGGGGTTGATCCCTGCGTACCACCTATGAATATATTTAGATTTATATATGTGTTTTGAATGACGCAAAACTTGCGAATATACAACATTCTTGGCTTTCCCATTGTCTGTGCATACACAAAGCCTTGTGTACTTATAATGACGTCATAGGCAAACGCTCTTTTTACAAACAAACAAACATGTATACACACAACTCGTTATTATATAGATAGACTAGCTGTTGGGGTGGCGCTTCGCGCCACCCCCCAAGCCCCACCGCGCGCGTAAGTCGTTACACGCCATATTAGTTACGCGCCATTGTAGCTGTGTCCCTTTGTCACACCTGTGAATATAGATAGATTTATATATGTGTTTCAAACTACATAAAACGCGAATATACAACATTCTTGGCTTTCCCATTGTCTGTGCATATACAAAGCCTTATGTACTAATAATGACGTCATATGCAAACGCTCTTTTTACAAACAAACAAACATGCATACACACAACTAATTTTTATATAGATAGATAGATAGATAGATACAATACAAATTAACTGCGTAAAACCTGCGAATATACAACATTCTTCGCTGTCCAATTGTCGCTGCTTATAAATAGATTGTCAGGTTTACCGACCCTCGAACATGCAACGTACAATTGTCCATGGGAAAAACAATCAGTATTAAGATCTATACCACATTTTTCTAATGATTGATCTTGAGCTTTGTTAATGGTGATTGCAAATGCTAATCGAATTGGGAATTGCAATCTTTTAAATTGAAAAGGCAGATCCGGTGGAATCAGGGGAATGCGAGGAATAAGAACAGCCCCACCCTCAAAAGGCCCTGTCATGATTGTGGCCTCTATTAGGTTTTCAATTGTTTTTTTTTTACGGCAAGTCACGTGCCATTACAAAGCTTTGGTGGGTTGATATTTCTTAAGAGTATTATTGGTACGCCTATTTTTAGTTGTAGCACGTGTGGTGGAAACCCTGAAAGATCCACGGAAGTTAAAAATTCAGATGGATAATTAACCGCTTCATTTGATTCCAAAACTGTGTCGACTGACTTGTAAAGGACTGCCTGGTCTCGAATCTTGGTCAAAACAATATTGTTGATTTCGTGGACGTCTATATTTTTGGGTACAAGAATCGCTCTTTCACTTAGCCATTTATTATTTTTATAATTGTTTAGAATATTCGGAAATACCTTTTCAATCAATTCATTTTTGGACGTCACTAAATTACAGAAATCAGCAGGTAGTTGTATACGTCCTGAAATTGAGTCTACTGGGAGCTTTCCGTTTCCAATTGCCAGCAATTGATCTGAAAATGTTTGACCAGAGTCATCGTTTTGCAATCGGACACGCATATTTGTAGTTAATTTTAATGTTTTTACGTGTGCCCATAAATTAGAATTTTTCAGGCAAGCATTCATTTCGTCTGCAGGAGTTGATCTAGGTATTATAGGTAATGTTTGCCTGAAATCTCCCGCAAGCAATATTAATGTGATGCCAGAGGGTTTCGACTTCCCTCGCAAATCTTTCAAGCATTGATCCAGAGCCTCGAGCGATTTTTTCTGTGGCATTGTGCACTAATCCCAAATAATAAGTTTGCATTGCTGCAATACTTTACCCATCCCAGATGATTTGGAAATATTGCACGTGGGAGTTTCTGCAGAATGCAAATTCAGAGGCAATTTCCAAGCGGAATGAGCAGTTCTTCCACCAGGCAGCAATGTTGCGGCTATTCCAGACGACGCAATTGCCAACGCTATATCATTTTTTGATCGAATTGATGCCAGAATCAGTTTTATCACAAACGTTTTACCAGTACCTCCTGGCGCATCCAAAAAGAAAATTTCTCCAACGTTGTTATCGACACAATGCATTATCGTATCATAAATGTCTTTTTGTTCCGACGTTAACTTGGAAATGTTATTTTGTACATACGAGTACATACAGATCACTCTTACAGTAACTTTGTTCACGATTCAATTCTACACATGTCGAAACAGCAGCGATACGGTTAGGTGAAGGCATTCCCAAATCCTGAAGAGGTTTGTTTGCCATATGTACGCACAAATCTTCTATAATAACTTAAGTGTAGTTATAAATTTCTGATGTAAAATCAAAAGTCATATCTGACGTCTCTAACTGTTTTCGATGGAGTTATCTTCGGACTTTTTTGACTTATATTTTCCCCATAACTCTGTAGGAGCTGATGGAGAGCAAATTGTTAAAATGATGCCAAACAATGCACGAATTTGACTTGGAGTTGACGTTTCGCACGCGTCATTGATGCAGTTATCCCAGTGTTGGTCATTCTCCAATAAATTCAGAGCTTGGCATGCACTACGGTAAGTGTCATGTATAGTACCGTTTACAGTTCTCAAATACTCAAAGGATGTCGGACCGGGTACATTCACCAAAAGCAGGCGTAGAAAGATGCATTCATGTTGATTGGGGTGAACGGTGTAGAGTCTTCCTATCGTGGTATCTTTGAAGATAGTAGGTTGGCCGTCGACTGACTTACCCTGTTTTCGACGTTCAAATACTTTATTTTTAGTATTCCACGTGTAATACGAAGGCACTTCAGTATACAGCAGTTTTTTTTGCAAAAGAATCATTTTTGCAAAGCGAAAAGAAACCGGTTAACTTTGTATCCGGTGGATTCAGGGCTCTTTGTTGCATGTTGGTTTCCGAGAAATAAACACGTTGACCATTCTGTAAATGTACCGCTAAGTGAACAAAAGCTGGACTACGTTCATGTATCGGAAATGAAAGAATTCGCCAAACAGCTTCATTACTGCTTATGTATCTTCCAGCCTGATATTGTACGATTTCGTCGATATCTTTGATTTCGGGCTGCAAGCCAAAAACTGCCATGTCACTGCCTTTGTTGACGTATTTACATATGTATTTGATTGCCTTTACGGAGTTACAGTATTCAACGTTTATGTGTGCATTAAATGTTTTTGGTAATAATGGGGAATATGGAACAACCCACTGGTTATCTACTTCGATGGTGGTACCGTTACGCTTCTTTATTATTGCTGTTTTACCGCCATCTTCAGTAGATCTTCTTCTATATTGTGGGTAACCATCATTGCCAGTAATTGTGTTGGATACTAAAAGTCGAGGATATTGCTTTGTGCACCTTCCTTTGACCATGCATGGTGAATTTTCGTTCAGTGCGCTGCAAGGTCCATGTATCATATTTTTTACAATAATATCATGTAACCCCTTATCGACATTTTCATCAGGTATTTCAGCGGAAATCACATCATCAATTTAGTTCGAAGTAATTTTTTTATGTAGCCAGATTAGTATATGTGCGTGTGGCAAACCTCGTTTTTGCCATTCCACTGAGTACAACCAACATCGCACTGACCCAAACACTTCAAAATTTACTATGTAGTTTATCAGTGATTTCAAGTTTTGCCGGAAGACACGGGCCGTAATGTCATGTCTATGAACCGCCGATTGTCCTTGAAGTAAAAGCTGCAGTATCTCGTCCCAAGATTGATTACATGTAAATGTAATAAATAAATCTGGACGACCATAGAGACGAACATACGCAATAGCATCTTGAGCATATTCATGCATATGACGGGGACTGCCAGCATATGACGAAGGTAAAATTGTTAATCTTTCAACGTTTGTGGTATTACCGTCATTTATAACTGCATCTCGCAAATGAATGTATTGTTCAGAGCGGAGCTTTGTCTGATTCAGGCGGATATATAGCAAACGTTATGATTCAATTTTAGCATACATATCAACGACGAATTGGTGAAACAATTGACGGCATTTTAAAATATAATTTTCTTCATCCGGCCGAATCATTAGTCTATAGGAATAATAATGCATTGAACTGCATTTCTTATTCATTTCTTTGTTAGTGGCTGGATTCATCAATTTAATATTAAAGTGATAGCCGTCGGCTCCATCCCAAAAAATGATAGAATATACAAAAAATGACAGACCCCAACAGCTAGTATATATATATATATATATATATATATATATATATATCTTCTATATATATAAAAATAAGTTGTCTGTCTGTGTGTCTGTCTGTGGATCAGGTGACGTCATGTTTCTGTGTTGACTGACGTCATGAAATTAGTTGTCGTCATTTTTACTTTGACGGTGACGTCATTCAAGATATTTAAGACATATGTTCACGTAGAAATTTATTACTGTTTAAGTTTACAATGACTGATGAACTTACCATGGCAAAAGCCGATGAAGATGCTCAAAGAGTCTATGCCAAAAAACTTGCTGCTGATAGAGAAAGTCAGAAAAGAAAGCGTGCCGAGGAATCAAAAGAATAGCAAGGAAACAGGCTTGAGGCTGATAGAGAAACAAAGAACAGAAAGCGTGCCGAGGAATCAAAAGAACAGCAAGGAAACAGGCTTGAGGCTGATAGAGAAAGAAAGAACAGAAAGCGTGCCGAGGAATCAAAAGAACAGCAAGGAAACAGGCTTGAGGCTGATAGAGAAAAAAAGAACAGAAAGCGTACCAGAGCAACGCGGAAGCAGACTTGCTGCTAAAAGAGAAAGTGAAAAAAGAAGGTGTGCCGAGGAATTACAAGAACAGCAAGAAATCAGGCTTGCTGCTGATAGAGAAAGTAAGAAAAGAAAGCGTGCCGAGGAATCACAAGAACAGCAAGAAATCAGGCTTGCTGCTGATAGAGAAAGTAAGAAAAGAAAGCTTGCCGAGGAATCAGAGCAACCTGAAAGTTATCGCCTGGCATTCAGGTACAACCCAGTCGATGATTATAGCTTGAGTAGATGTGTTCAAATCGGGACAATGTCTAAAATTTGTCCCTATTGCAAGGCCTTGAAATTCAATGGTGAAACAATGGGAATGTGTTGCGCCTCAGGAAAAGTTAAACTTCCTCTATTGGCTGCACCACCAGAGTCATTGAAGACTTTCCTTACTGGAACTACGTCAGAATCTAAGCGTTTTTTCACAAGTCAGAAAATATAACTCATGTTTCCAAATGACGTCGTTTGGAGCCCAAATCGAAAATCCAGATCAATTTATGTCTACTTTCAAAGTAAAAGGGCAAATTATTCATAGAGCAGGGTCCCTTCTACCATTCTCAGACGAGAATCATAAATTTTTACAACTGTTCTTCATCAGTGATAGAAATTCTGAATTGAATGCACGTTGCGAAATTTCTCCCAACGTTGAAAGGACAATCGTTTCCCAATTGCAACATCTTTTCAACGAAAATAATAATTTAGTGCGTCTGTTCAAAACAGCCATCGATTTGATGCCTACTGATACGCATAAAATTGTTATTTCTGCTGACAAAACGCCTCCTGGCCAACATGTGCGTAGATACAATGCTCCAACTATCGACGAAGTGGCAATCGTTATGGTCGGTGATCAGTTTTTACCTCGAGATATTATTCTTCATAAGCGAAACGCTCAGTTAATTGCTGAAACTCATCGATGCTACGATGCCCTACAATATTCTATCATTTTTTGGGATGGAGCCGACGGCTATCACTTTAATATTAAATTGATGAATCCAGCCACTAACAAAGAAATGAATAAGAAATGCAGTTCAATGCATTATTATTCCTATAGACTAATGATTCGGCCGGATGAAGAAAATTATATTTTAAAATGCCGTCAATTGTTTCACCAATTCGTCGTTGATATGTATGCTAAAATTGAATCAGAACGTTTGCTATATATCCGCCTGAATCAGACAAAGCTCCGCTCTGAACAATACATTCATTTGCGAGATGCAGTTATAAATGACGGTAATACCACAAACGTTGAAACATTAACAATTTTACCTTCGTCATATGCTGGCAGTCCCCGTCATATGCATGAATATGCTCAAGATGCTATTGCGTATGTTCGTCTCTATGGTCGTCCAGATTTATTTATTACATTTACATGTAATCAATCTTGGGACGAGATACTGCAGCTTTTACTTCAAGGACAATCGGCGGTTCATAGACATGACATTACGGCCCGTGTCTTCCGGCAAAAGTTGAAATCACTGATAAACTACATAGTAAATTTTGAAGTGTTTGGGTCAGTGCGATGTTGGTTGTACTCAGTGGAATGGCAAAAACGAGGTTTGCCACACGCACATATACTAATCTGGCTACATAAAAAAATTACTTCGAACTAAATTGATGATGTGATTTCCGCTGAAATACCTGATGAAAATGTCGATAAGGGGTTACATGATATTATTGTAAAAAATATGATACATGGACCTTGCAGCGCACTGAACGAAAATTCACCATGCATGGTCAAAGGAAGGTGCACAAAGCAATATCCTCGACTTTTAGTATCCAACACAATAACTGGCAATGATGGTTACCCACAATATAGAAGAAGATCTACTGAAAATGGCGGTAAAACAGCAATAATAAAGAAGCGTAACGGTACCACCATCGAAGTAGATAACCAGTGGGTTGTTCCATATTCCCCATTATTACCAAAAACATTTAATGCACACATAAACGTTGAATACTGTAACTCCGTAAAGGCAATCAAATACATATGTAAATACGTCAACAAAGGCAGTGACATGGCAGTTTTTGGCTTGCAGCCCGAAATCAAAGATATCGACGAAATCGTACAATATCAGGCTGGAAGATACATAAGCAGTAATGAAGCTGTTTGGCGAATTCTTTCATTTCCGATACATGAACGTAGTCCAGCTTTTGTTCACTTAGCGGTACATTTACAGAATGGTCAACGTGTTTATTTCTCGGAAACCAACATGCAACAAAGAGCCCTGAATCCACCGGATACAAAGTTAACCGGTTTCTTTTCGCTTTGCAAAAATGATTCTTTTGCAAAAAAAACTGCTGTATACTGAAGTGCCTTCGTATTACACGTGGAATACTAAAAATAAAGTATTTGAACGTCGAAAACAGGGTAAGTCAGTCGACGGCCAACCTACTATCTTCAAAGATACCACGATAGGAAGACTCTACACCGTTCACCCCAATCAACATGAATGCATCTTTCTACGCCTGCTTTTGGTGAATGTACCCGGTCCGACATCCTTTGAGTATTTGAGAACTGTAAACGGTACTATACATGACACTTACCGTAGTGCATGCCAAGCTCTGAATTTATTGGAGAATGACCAACACTGGGATAACTGCATCAATGACGCGTGCGAAACGTCAACTCCAAGTCAAATTCGTGCATTGTTTGGCATCATTTTAACAATTTGCTCTCCATCAGCTCCTACAGAGTTATGGGGAAAATATAAGTCAAAAAAGTCCGAAGATAACTCCATCGAAAACAGTTAGAGACGTCAGATATGACTTTTGATTTTACATCAGAAATTTATAACTACACTTAAGTTATTATAGAAGAATTGTGCGTACATATGGCAAACAAACCTCTTCAGGATTTGGGAATGCCTTCACCTAACCGTATCGCTGCTGTTTCGACATGTGTAGAATTGAATCGTGAACAAAGTTACTGTAAGAGTGATCTGTATGTACTCGTATGTACAAAATAACATTTCCAAGTTAACGTCGGAACAAAAAGACATTTATGATACGATAATGCATTGTGTCGATAACAACGTTGGAGAAATTTTCTTTTTGGATGCGCCAGGAGGTACTGGTAAAACGTTTGTGACAAAACTGATTCTGGCATCAATTCGATCAAAAAATGATATAGCGTTGGCAATTGCGTCGTCCGGAATAGCCGCAACATTGCTGCCTGGTGGAAGAACTGCTCATTCCGCTTGGAAATTGCCTCTGAATTTGCATTCTGCAGAAACTCCCACGTGCAATATTTCCAAATCATCTGGGATGGGTAAAGTATTGCAGCAATGCAAACTTATTATTTGGGATTAGTGCACAATGCCACAGAAAAAATCGCTCGAGGCTCTGGATCAATGCTTGAAAGATTTGCGAGGGAAGTCGAAACCCTCTGGCATCACATTAATATTGCTTGCGGGAGATTTCAGGCAAACATTACCTATAATACCTAGATCAACTCCTGCAGACGAAATGAATGCTTGCCTGAAAAATTCTAATTTATGGGCACACGTAAAAACATTAAAATTAACTACAAATATGCGTGTCCGATTGCAAAACGATGACTCTGGTCAAACATTTTCAGATCAATTGCTGGCAATTGGAAACGGAAAGCTCCCAGTAGACTCAATTTCAGGACGTATACAACTACCTGCTGATTTCTGTAATTTAGTGACGTCCAAAAATGAATTGATTGAAAAGGTATTTCCGAATATTCTAAACAATTATAAAAATAATAAATGGCTAAGTGAAAGAGCGATTCTTGTACCCAAAAATATAGACGTCCACGAAATCAACAATATTGTTTTGACCAAGATTCGAGACCAGGCAGTCCTTTACAAGTCAGTCGACACAGTTTTGGAATCAAATGAAGCGGTTAATTATCCATCTGAATTTTTAACTTCCGTGGATCTTTCAGGGTTTCCACCACACGTGCTACAACTAAAAATAGGCGTACCAATAATACTCTTAAGAAATATCAACCCACCAAAGCTTTGTAATGGCACGTGACTTGCCGTAAAAAAAACAATTGAAAACCTAATAGAGGCCACAATCATGACAGGGCCTTTTGAGGGTGGGGCTGTTCTTATTCCTCGCATTCCCCTGATTCCACCGGATCTGCCTTTTCAATTTAAAAGATTGCAATTCCCAATTCGATTAGCATTTGCAATCACCATTAACAAAGCTCAAGATCAATCATTAGAAAAATGTGGTATAGATCTTAATACTGATTGTTTTTCCCATGGACAATTGTACGTTGCATGTTCGAGGGTCGGTAAACCTGACAATCTATTTATAAGCAGCGACAATTGGACAGCGAAGAATGTTGTATATTCCCAAGTTTTACGCAGTTAATTTGTATTGTATCTATCTCTCTATCTATCTATATAAAAATTAGTTGTGTGTATGCATGTTTGTTTGTTTGTAAAAAGAGCGTTTGCATATGACGTCATTATTAGTACATAAGGCTTTGTATATGCACAGACAATGGGAAAGCCAAGAATGTTGTATATTCGCGTTTTATGTAGTTTGAAACACATATATAAATCTATCTATATTCACAGGTGTGACAAAGGGACACAGCTACAATGGCGCGTAACTAATATGGCGTGTAACGACTTACGCGCGCGGTGGGGCTTGGGGGGTGGCGCAAAGCGCCACCCCAACAGCTAGTCTATCTATATAATAACGAGTTGTGTGTATACATGGTTGTTTGTTTGTAAAAAGAGCGTTTGCCTATGACGTCATTATAAGTACACAAGGCTTTGTATATGCACAGACAATGGGAAAGCCAAGAATGTTGTATATTCGCAAGTTTTGCGTCATTCAAAACACATATATAAATCTAAATATATTCATAGGTGGTACGCAGGGATCAACCCCTGCAGACGAAATGAATGTTTGCCTGAAAAATTCTAATTTATGGGCACACGTAAAAACATTAAAATTAACTACAAATATGCGTGTCCGATTGCAAAACGATGACTTTGGTCAAACATTTTCAGATCAATTGCTGGCAATTGGAAACGGAAAGCTCCCAGTAGGCTCAATTCCAGGACGTATACAACTACCTGCTGAATTCTGTAATTTAGTGACGTCCAAAAATGAATTGATTGAAAAAGTATTTCCGAATATTCTAAACAATATTAAAAATAATAAATGGCATTATTGGTAGGCCTATTTTTAGTTGTAGCACGTGTGGTGGAAACCCTGAGAATAATATCTCGAGGTAAAAACTGATCACCGACCATAACGATGGCCACTTCGTCGATAGTTGGAGCATTGTATCTACGCACATGTTGGCCAGGAGGCGTTTTGTCAGCGGAAATAACAATTTTATGCGTATAAGTAGGCATCAAATCGATGGCTGTTTTGAACAGACACACTAAATTATTATTTTCGTGGAAAAGATGTTGTAATTGGGAAACGATTGTCCTTTCAATGTTGGGAGAAATTTCGCAACGTGCATTCAATTCAGAATTTCTATCACTGATGAAGTACAATTGTAAAAATTTATGATTCTCGCCTGAGAATGGTAGAAGAGACCCTGCTCTATGATAAATTTGCCCTTTTACTTTGAAAGTAGACATAAATTGATCTGGATTTTCAATTTGGGCTCCAAACGACGTCATTTGGAAACATGAGTTGTATTTTCTGATTCATTTATATTCCTTATGTCCCGGTGTCCCGGTCGTCATTTATATCCCCCTGTTTTATATCCCGCTTATTTTTCAGTTTTTTCCTTTTTTTAGTTTTTTTTTACTTTTTTAGTTCTTTTAGTTTTTACGTTTTTTAGTTTTTTTAGTTTTTTAGATGAATTTTTTTTTTTAGTTTTTTACCTTTTTTTCTTTTTAGTTTTTATTGGTTTTTACCTTTTTTTAGCTTTTTATCTTTTTTATTTTTTTTTATTTTTTTTTTTTTTATTTTTATTTTAATTTTATTAGTATTCTTTTTCTCTTCTATTTTTCATTTTTCCTTTTTTTTAGTTTTTTTTTAGTTTTTAGTTTTTTAAGTTTTTTAAGTTTTTTAGTTTCTTTAGTTTTTTTAGTTTTTCGGCTTTTTTATTTTTTTATTAGTTTTTAGTTTTTTTTGTAGTTTTTGCCTTTTTTTAGTTTTTTCAGTTTTTTTTTTAGTTTTTAGTTTTTTACCTTTTTTAGCCTAACCAGAATTTGAACCTGGGACCTTCATTCTCCGTTCTGACACCCTCTCTCACCGAGTGACTACTCCAGCATGTTCATTTTGGTGTTTTAAATGGTATATTATTAACCAAATTAATGTGTTTTACAATATACTAAGCATCGTCATAACAAAAATGACGGCAACTAATTTCATGACGTCAGCCGAAACATGACGTCACCTGATCCACAGATCCACAGACCCACAGACAGACAGACAACTTATTTTTCATAGATATATAATGAAAAAAGAAATCACCAATACAACAGCACAAACACATAAAAAAAAGGAAGAAAGAAAGGGAATTGACGGTAAATGACGACTTATACTTACTTACGACACGACTGCCTGCATATATATACACACACACACATATATATATATATATATATATATATATATATATATATATATATATATATATATATATATATATATATATATATATATATATATATATATATATATATATATATATATATATATATATATATCTATCTTCTATATATATAAAAATAAGTTGTCTGTCTGTGGATCTGTGGATCAGGTGACGTCATGTTTCTGTGTCGGCTGACGTCATGAAATTAGTTGCCATCATTTTTGCTTTGAAGGTGACGTCATTCAAGATATTTAAGACGTATAAATATCTATTAATTATCACGTAGTTAATAATCGTAGTTAGTAATTAATAATCACGTAGAAATCTATTAATGTTTAAGTTTACAATGACTGATGAACTTACCATGGCAAAAGCCGATGAAGATGCTCAAAGAGTCTATGCCAAAAAACTTGCTGCTGATAGAGAAAGTCAGAAAAGAAAGCGTGCCGAGGAATCACAAGAACAGCAAGGAAACGGGCTTGAGGCTAAAGAACGCAAAACCGCGCAGTTAGATGAAGATCCACCTGGATAGCGAGAGTCAAAACATATCAAAACTGAAAATGATGGCGATGATGATTGGGTTTGGGATTTTGACTTGGATAAGGTCATCAATGCCTACCAGATTTTAGTTAAAAAAACAAAGGTTCGGCGATATGTATTTCATAGTGAAGCTGAAAAATAAAGAAGAAAAAGAAAACTGAAAAAAGAAAAATGTAAAAAACTAAAAAATACTAAAAAGAAAAAACACTCAAAGAGAAATTACAGACCGGGACACAAATGACGACCGGGACAGAGGGAATATAAATAACGACCGGGACACTCAAAGAGAAATTACAGACTGGGATTAGTTATTATAGAAGATTTGTGTGTACGTATGGCAAACAAACCTCTTCAGGATTTGGGAATGCCTTCACCTAACCGTATCGCTGCTGTTTCGACATGTGTAGAATTGGATCGTGAACAAAGTTACAGTACGAGTGATCTATTGTCGTATGTACAAAATAACATTTCCAAGTTAACGTCGGAACAAAAAGACATTTATGATACGATAGACTCAATTTCAGGACGTATACAACTACCTGCTGATTTCTGTAATTTAGTGACGTCCTAAAATGAATTGATTGAAAAAGTATTTCCGAATATTCTAAAAAATTATAAAAATAATAAATGGCTAAGTGAAAGAGCGATTCTCGCAACCAAAAATATAGACGTCCACGAAATCAACAATATTGTTTTGACCAAGATTCGAGACCAGGCAGTCCTTTACAAGTCAGTCGACACAGTTTTGGAACCAAATGAAGCGGTTAATTATACATCTGAATCTTTAAATTCCATAGGTCTTTCAGGGTTTCCACCACACGTGCTACAACTAAAAATAGGCTTACCAATAATACTTTTAAGAAATATCAACCCTCCAAAGCTTTGCAATGGCACGCGACTTGCCGTAAAAAAAAACAATGGAAAACCTAATAGAGTCATTATTAGTACATACGGCTTTGTATATGCACAGACAATGGGAAAGCCAAGACTGTTGTATATTCGCAATTTTTACGTAGTTTAACTCCTGCAGACGAAATGAATGCTTGCCTGAAAAATTCTAATTTATGGGCACACGTAAAAATATTAAAATTAACTACAAATATGCGTGTCCGATTGCAAAACGATGACTCTGGTCAAACATTTTCAGATCAATTGCTGGCAATTGGAAACAGAAAGCTCCCAGTAGTGGGAAAGCCAAAAATGTTGTATATTCGCAATTTTTACGTAGTTTGAAACACATATATAAATCTATCTATATTCACAGGTGGGACACAGGGACACAACTACAATGGCGCGTAACTAATATGGCACGTAACGACTTACGCGCGCGGGGGGGCTTGGGGGGGCGCGAAGCGCCCCACCAACTAGGTCTTGGGGTGGCGCGAAGCGCCACCCCAACAGCTAGTATATATATATATATATATATATATATATATATATATATATATATATATATATATATATATATATATATATATATATATATGAAAAAAGAATTCACCAATACAACAGCACAAACACATAAAAAAAAGGAAGACAGAAGGAGAATTGACGGTAAATGACGACTTATACTTACTTACGACACGACTGTCTGCATATATACACACACACACATATATATATACCTATATTACATATTTAACCAAAATGACCTCGGTTGGGACAGACCAGCAGGGTTAATTTATCAGTAGGACCTTCCAGTTTAACTTTAAGGTGTAGAACATGTTACTCGAAGGCAGTTCAAGCTACCATGACAAACTGTGAATGGCACACAGCACTCTCTGGTACCCTCGTCATTCCAAAGGTATATGTATATGTGTGCATCGTCGCTGTTACACTAAGGATCGTATCTGGCAATTTCAAACGTCTGAGGAAATTGCCAAAACCACTTTCTAAGCTGGTTTCAAAGTGAAGGTAAGAAGAACAATATAGATCAGAAGAATAGAAGGGTGATTGAATATACACTGGCCTGCAGATTCTCCCTTTAAATGTAGCTCAGCAGACTATTTTTTGGCAATCATTTCAGAACCTGAACACAGATACTTGACAGTTTCTTCTATTCAAATGTCACATTATTCACATTTTCTGCATATTCATTATCCAAAAAGACAAAAAGGGCAAGTTGATAAACCTAACCTTATAAGTTTAGAAATGTGATCGTTATTTTACATGTGGGGAAATTGTTGGGATTAATGAGATCCCACTCTTCTGAGGCCTTAGGTATAAAATCCCATTCTTTTGAGGTTTTAAATATAAAATCCCACCCTATCCCCCTTTCTGGGCCTCCTTAATGCTTTTCTTTTTGTGCTGAATGAAGTTAGTGATCCCTGAACAATACTTGACAGCTCCTTCCATTCAAATGTCACATTATTTACATTTTTTGCATATTGATTATCCAACAAGACTAGAAGTGCAAGCTGATAAACCTAACCTTTTAAATTTAGAAATATGATTCGTTATTTTACATGTGGGGAAGTTGTAGGGATTAATAAAATCCCACTCTTGCGAAGATTTTAGGTATAAAATCCCACCCTACCCCCCTTTTTGGGCCGTCTTAATGTTTTTCTTTTTGTGATAACTTAAGTTGCTGATCCCTGTACACAGATACTTGATAGTTCCTTCAATTCAAATGTCACATTATTCACATTTCTTGCATATTATTTATCCAACAAGGCCAGAAAGGCTATTGCTAATCGAACATTCCTTTTGTCCCGGTCGCTTTCTCTTTGAGTGTCGTCATTTATTTAGATTGTCAGGTTTACCGACTCTTGAACATGCAACATATAATTGTCCATGGGAAAAACAATCCATATTCAGATCTATACCTCATGATTCTAATGATTGCCCTTGAGCTTTGTTGATGGTGATTGCTAATTGAACATTCCCTGTGTCCCGGTCGTCATTTATATTCCCAGTATCCCGGTCGTCATTTGTGTCTTTTTTAGTTTTCTTTTTCTCCTTTATTTTTCAGTTTTCTTCCTTTTTTTAGTTTTTTTCTTTTTTTAGTTCTTTTAGTTTTTACCTTTTTTAGTTTTTTTTTAGTTTTTTAGATGAAAATTTTTTTTAGTTTTTTTCTTTTTAGTTTTTTATTGGTTTTTACCTTTTTTTTTAGCTTTTTTAGTTTTTTTTCGTTTTTTCTTTTTACTTTTTTTTAGTTTTTATCTTTTTTATTTTTTTTTATTTTTATTCTTAATTTTATTAGTTTTCTTTTTCTCTTCTATTTTTCAGTTTTTCCCTTTTTTTTAAGTTTTTTTTTAGTTTTTAGTTTTTTTAGTTTTTTAGTTTTTTCAGTTTTTTTTTTAGTTTTTAGTTTTTTACCTTTTTTAGCCTAACCAGGATTTGAACCTGGGACCTTCATTCTCCGTTCTGACACCCTCTCTCACCGAGTGACTACTCCAGCATGTTCATTTTGGTGTTTTAAATGGTATATTATTAACCAAATTAATGTGTTTTACAATATACTAAGCATCGTCAAAGCAAAAATGACGGCAACTAATTTCATGACGTCAGCCGAAACATGACGTCACCTTATCCACAGATCCACAGACAGACAGACAACTTATTTTGTTGTCCAAAATACATGCCTATGAAAAAAAAACAGCAAATGTAAAACAACCAAGTAACACCAAAACAAGCTTATCCTGTTAATATATCCCTTATTTTAGCAACAATAGGTAAACTAAACATGATAACATTTATCAAATCACAAATATAAACACATTGCAAAAAAAAAATTAAAAAAAATTAAATGAACTAAACAATTATAGAATTCATCTTTACCATATGGCTATTTAAAAAAAAAAATCCGCTCTATTAGAAACACAATTCAAAATAAATGGCTCTGCATCATCATTTGTCAAACCTCCGAAATTAGTTGAAAAATTTCTTTAAGTATTTCCAGATAATTCTTTTGATATTTATTTAAAAGTTCGTTATAATAAAAACCAAATTTTTTAAATTGCCAAGTTAATTTATTTGCAGAAAAACCTCTTGATATCAATTTTTGGCTTAAGATTTTACATCTATTTTTAAAATCTATATAATTACTACAAATCCTTGCATAACGAAGTAACTGTGAGAAAAACGCAGAATATGTGATATTTGAGTGTATATTACTTTCAGGGAATGGGAAACTAATCACTTCAAAATCGAAATCATCCGTTTTATTATGCATTTTAAAACTTAATTTATTATTGTCACAAATATTAACATTTAGATCTAAGAAATGATTTTCATGACCAGCGCCATGACTAGGTTCAAGAGTAAGCTCTGATGGATATATATTTTTAGAAATATCAATGAAATCCTTACAATTTAAGACCAAAATATCATCTAAATATCTTTTATTATTTGACAAAACATGTTTTAAATTATTTGGATTATTCTTATCCATCATATGTTTAGCAATTTGTCCATATAGCTTTTTTATTATAAGTATCTATTTTTAAGAGCCTTTTACTAGATAAGAGGAAAGATTTCTTGATAACAGTTTTTAAATTATCTAACACTACATTAAGTGATAAATTAGTATACATTGTGGCAAATTCATAAGACTCAATTCTTTTAGCTGAAACCATTGTTAAAGACTCTATCACCTGCAGTGAATTATTAACACTCCAATACGGATTAAAATTCGAAAACTTTTTAATACCAGAACAATAGGTTTTAAGTTTATTTACAATTTCCTTTAAAATTAAAGAGAGGTCAGTAGCAGCAAGGCGGGTTGGACATTTAGCTGCTCCAGCAATAAACCGTGGTTTAGGTGGATTCTTATGAAATTTTACAGTCCAATATAGGAAAGGGAACTTTTTATCATTGTCATTTATTTTAATATTAAAATTTTTTAAAAGTATTTCTTCAGTCTTTTCAATTAAATTCTCATCCTCTAAATTTACCTTTTCGTAAACATTAGTTTTGCATAACTCCCTTTTTAAGATATCACAATACAGCTCCTGACAAATTATGGCAAAATTATTATTAGCTTTATCCACTGGCACAATTACAAATTCATTTTGTAGATTAGCAATTGCTTGTTTAATCTTCGCATTATAAAATAATGATTTAGTGTTACTATTTCTTAAATTAGAATATATTTTATTTCTCATTCTACTAATAATTAAATTATTCCAACTTTGAAAACTCTCTTTACTTTTATTCTCTTTCTTACACCACTTATGAATAAATAAATCAAAATCATTTTCCAAGCCATCAAGAACACTCGATGGTTTCAGATGATGAGAAAGACAGAAATTAGCCCCTTCATTCATTATAATTTGAAGGTCATCTTGCTTTATTATTGACAAGTCCCCTGTTATAACATGATTGTAAGTAGGATTTACAAATGGGCCAAGTTGCTTACAATTACAAACCGGTTTCCAATTTATATCACTATCTAAGCTCTTAGGTATTAAATTATAATTAAAAATAATTTGCCCAATTGTTTTTGAAAATTTATAAGTCAAAACTGGACTATCATTATAATTCAAATTACTAGGAAGGGCCTGTTTCACAGGCCGCTGATTTAAAATTTCTGGTAAATTAATATCTTCAATCTGCTTACAAGTAAAATTAATAGGTAAATATAATCTGTTATCCTTATTACCAATCTTATCAAACTTTTTCTTTTTTGAAATAAATTTCGTTTTAGTTAGAATGCAAATTGTATCACATATTTCTTTAAAATTATATTCAAAAGCTGTATTATTCTTAACAATCCAGAAAAGTTTGATTAAATTCCTCTTTTATAAATTATTTAGACATTTTATTACAGAAATCATACCCCTAGATTCAATTAGCTGGCGTAGATCTATAGAAAGCATATGTAAATCTAATTCATTTTTTCTATTATTTTTCCTATGTCCTCTCGATCGTTTTTTACGTTTAGTAGGACAAGTAAAAGAAGGATGGTACATAAAACCATCAATACATTTAACAACAACCTGAGACATGTCACCATATTTTGCTACACGATCATTTAGCCCAAAAGGATAAGCTCTACCAAGAATATGGCTCCAGAAATCCTCCTGTTTACGTAGTCTATTTTTCTTTTCTTCTTTATTTAAATTTTCTAACTCTAAATTTTCTAAAATTGTGACAGTTATATCTGATATGGAACATTTACCATTATTACAATGTTGAACTAGATAGTTATTAGTTTTTCATTATTAACTGTTGTCTTGTGCCCGGAAAATCTTTTATATATATTATTAGTTGTTTCTCCCACATATTGTAGGCAGCATTCATATATATATATATATATATATATATATATATATATATATATATATATATATATATATATATATATATATATATCTATATATATAAAAATAAGTTGTCTGTCTGTCTGTGGATCTGTGGATAAGGTGACGTCATGTTTCGGCTGACGTCATGAAATTAGTTGCCGTCATTTTTGCTTTGACGATGCTTAGTATATTGTAAAACACATTAATTTGGTTAATAATATACCATTTAAAACACCAAAATGAACATGCTGGAGTAGTCACTCGGTGAGAGAGGGTGTCAGAACGGAGAATGAAGGTCCCAGGTTCAAATCCTGGTTAGGCTAAAAAAGGTAAAAAACTAAAAACTAAAAAAAAAACTGAAAAAACTAAAAAACTAAAAAAACTAAAAACTAAAAAAAAACTTAAAAAAAGGGAAAAACTGAAAAATAGAAGAGAAAAAGAAAACTAATAAAATTAAGAATAAAAATAAAAAAAATAAAAAAGATAAAAACTAAAAAAAAGTAAAAAGAAAAAACGAAAAAAAACTAAAAAAGCTAAAAAAAAAAGGTAAAAACCAATAAAAAACTAAAAAGAAAAAAACTAAAAAAAATTTTCATCTAAAAAACTAAAAAAAAACTAAAAAAGGTAAAAACTAAAAGAACTAAAAAAGAAAAAAAAACTAAAAAAAGGAAGAAAACTGAAAAATAAAGGAGAAAAAGAAAACTAAAAAAGACACAAATGACGACCGGGATACTGGGAATATAAATGACGACCGGGACACAGGGAATGTTCAATTAGCAATCACCATCAACAAAGCTCAAGGGCAATCATTAGAATCATGAGGTATAGATCTGAATATGGATTGTTTTTCCCATGGACAATTATATGTTGCATGTTCAAGAGTCGGTAAACCTGACAATCTAAATAAATGACGACACTCAAAGAGAAAGCGACCGGGACAAAAGGAATGTTCGATTAGCAATCAACAAAGCACCGGGACACAGGGAGTATAAATGACGACGACCGGGACACAGGGACATAACTACAAAGGGGACGCCGGGGTGCACAGGGGGATATATAAATGACGATGGCGACTCAGGGAATGGTCGATTAGCAATCACCATCAACAAAGCTCAAGGGCAATCATTAGAATCATGAGGTATAGATCTGAATACGGATTGTTTTCCCATGGACCATTATATGTTGCATGTTCAAGAGTCGGTAAACCTGACAATCTATTTATATGCACAGACAATGGGACAGCAAAATATGTTGTATATTCGCAAGTTTTACGTAGTTAAAAACATATATATATATATATATATATATATATATATATATATATATATATATATATATATATATATATATATATATATATATATATATATATATATATATATATATATATATATATATATATCTATATATATATATATATATATATATATATATATATATATATATATATATATATATATATATATATCTATATTCACAGGTGGGACATAGGGACACAACTACAATGGCGCGTAACGACTTACGCGCGCTGGGGGGGGGGCTTGGGGGGGGCGCGAAGCGCCCCCACCAACTAGGTGTTGGGGTGGCACTTCGCGCTATATATATATATATATATATATATATATATATATATATATATATATATATATATATATATATATATATATATGTATATATATCTATATATATAAAAATAAGTTGTCTGTCTGTGTGTCTGTCTGTGTGTCAGGTGACGTCATGTTTCTGTGTTGACTGACGTCATGAAATTAGTTGTCGTCATTTTTGCTTTGACGGTGACGTCATTAAAGATATTTAAGACATGCGTTCAAGTAGAAATCTATTAATGTTTAACTTTAAAATGACTGATGAACTTACAATGGCAACAGCCGAGGAAGATGCTCAAAGAGTCTATGCCAAAAAACTTGCTGCTGATAGAGAAAGTCAGAAAAGAAAGCGTGCCGAGGAATCAAAAGAACAGCAAGGAAACAGGCTTGAGGCTGATAGAGAAAGAAAGAACAGAAAGCGTGCCGAGGAACTACCAGAGCAACGTGAAAGCAGACTTGCTGGTGTGCCGAGGAATCACAAGAACAGCAAGAAATCAGGCTTGCTGCTGATAGAGAAAGTAAGAAAAGAAAGCGTGCCGAGGAATCAGAGCAACCTGAAAGTTATCGCCTGGCATTCAGGTACAGCCCAGTCGATGATTATAGCTTGAGTAGATGTGTTCAAATCGGGACTATGTCTAAAATTTGTCCCTATTGCAAGGCCTTGAAATTCAATGGTGAAAAAATGGGAATGTGTTGCGCCTCAGGAAAAGTTAAACTTCCTCTATTGGCTGCACCACCAGAGCCATTGAAGACTTTCCTTACTGGAACTACGTCAGAATCTAAGCGTTTTTTGTCACAAATCAGAAAATATAAGTCATATTTCCAAATGACGTCGTTTGGAGCCCAAATCGAAAATCCAGATCAATTGATAAACTACATAGTAAAACTTGAAGTGTTTGGGTCAGTGCGATGCTGGATGTACTCAGTGGAATGGCAAAAATGAGGTTTACCACACGCACATATACTAATCTGGCTACATAAAAAAATTACTTCGAACGAAATTGATGATGTGATTCCCGCTGAAATACCTGATGAAATTGTCGATAAGGGGTTACATGATATTATTGTAAAAAATATTATACATGGACCTTGCGGTGCACTGAACGAAAATTCACCATGCATGGCCTAAGGAAGGTGCACAAAGCAATATCCTCGACTTATAGTATCCAACACAATTACTGGCAATGATGGTTACCCACAATATAGAAGAAGATCTACTGAAAATGGCGGTAAAACAGCAATAATAAAGAAGCGTAACGGTACCACCGTCGAACTAGATAACCAGTGGGTTGTTCCATATTCCCCATTATTATCAAAAACATTTAATGCACACATAAACGTTGAATACTGTAACTCCGTAAAGGCAATCAAATACATATGTAAATACGTCAAAAAAGGCAGTGACATGGCAGTTTTTGGCTTGCAGCCCGAAATCAAAGATATCGACGAAATCTTACAATATCAGGCTGGAAGATACATAAGCAGTAATGAAGCTGTTTGGCGAATTCTTTCATTTCCGATACATGAACGTAGTCCAGCTGTTGTTCACTTAGCGGTACATTTACAGAATGGTGAACGTATTCATTTCTCGGAAACCAACGTGCAACAAAGAGCCCTGAATCCACCGGATACAAAGTTAACCGCTTTCTTTTCGCTTTGCAAAAATGATTCTTTTGCAAAAAAACTGCTGTATACTGAAGTGCCTTCGTATTACATATGGAATACTAAAAATAAAGTATTTGAACGTCGAAAACAGGGTAAGTCTATCTATATTCACAGATGGGACACAGGGACACAATTACAATGGCGCGTAACTAATATGGCGCGTAACGACTTACACGCGCGGGGGGGCTTGGAGGGCGCAAAGCGCCCCACCAACTAGGTGTTGGGGTGGTGCGAAGCGCCACCCCAACAGCTAGTATATATATATATATATATATATATATATATGTTTTTAACTACGTAAAACGCGAATATACAACATTCTTCGATGTCCCATTGTCTGTGCATATAAATAGATTGTCAGGTTTACCGAATCTTGAACATGCAACATAAAATTGTCTATGGGAAAAACAATCCGTATCAGATCTATACCTGATTATTCTAATGATTGCCCTTGAGGTTTGTTGATGGTGATTGCTAATCGAACATTCCCTGTGTCCCAGTCGTCATTTATATATCCCCCTGTGCCCCCGGCATCCCCCTTGTAGTTGTGTCCCTGTGTCCCGGTCGTCATTTATATTCCCAGTATCCCGGTCGTCATTTGTGTCCCAGTGTCCCAGTCTGTAATTTCTCTTTGAGCGCCCCAGTCGTCAATTATATTCCCTTTGTCTCGGTTTTTAGTTTTTGTCTCCTTTATTTTTCAGTTTTTCCTTTTTTCTAGTTTTTTTTCTATTTCAGTTTTTAGTTTTTTTAGTTTTTTTTATTAGTTTTTATCTTTTGTCTTTTTAGTTTTTTTTTGTATTTTATACCTTTTCTTAGCTTTTTTTAGTTTTTTTTCTTTTTTTGTTTTTAGTTTTTTACTTTTTAAGTTTTTTAGCTTTTTTAGTTTTTTTTAGTATTTTCTTTTTAGTTTTTTTTGTAGTTTTTACCTTTATTAGTTTTTTTCTTCTTTTGTATTAATTCTAAGGCCAAGGTTCGAACCTGGAACCTCTCGAACCTGGAACATGACCCTTTACCAACTCAGCTACTTCGGCTTGAATACATTCGTTTTTGAATTGGTATATGATGTGTCCCGGTCGTCATTTATATTCCCTGTGTCCCGGTCGTATATAATAGCTGTACACATGTCGAAACAGCAGCGATACGGTTAGGTGAAGGCATTCCCAAATCCTGAAGAGGTTTGTTTGCCATACGTACGCACAAATCTTCTATAATAACTAAAGTGTAGTTATAAATTTCTGATGTAAAATCAAAAGTCATATCTGACGTCTCTAACTGTTTTCGATGGAGTATATCTTCGGACATTTTTGACTTATATTTTTCCCATAACTCTGTAGGAGCTGATGGAGAGCAAGTGCACGAATTTGACTTCGGGTTGACGTTTCGCACGCGTCATTGATGCAGTTATCCCAGTGTTGGTCATTCTCCAATAAATTCAGAGCTTGGCATGCACTACGGTAAGTGTCATGTATAGTACCGTTTACAGTTCTCAAATACTCAAAGGATGTCGGACCGGGTACATTCACCAAAAGCAGGCGTAGAAAGAAGCATTCATGTTGATTGGGGTGAACGGTGTAGAGTCTTCCTATCGTGGTATCTTTGAAGATGGTAGGTTGGTCGTAAACCCACTGGTTATCTACTTCGATGGTGGTACCGTTTCCATTGTAGGTTCTTCAGTCATTTTACAATCAGAAATTTCTCTTTCAACGGTCTTCTTACAATTAAAAATTTGTCTTTGAACGATATTCTTAAATATCTGTGTCCTGGTCGTTATTTATATTCCCTCTGTCCCGGTCGTCATTTGTGTCCCGGTCTGTAATTTCTCTTTGAGTGTTTTTTCTTTTTAGTATTTTTTAGTTTTTTACATTTTTTCTTTTTTCAGTTTTCTTTTTCTTCTTTATTTTTCAGCTTCACTATGAAATACATATCGCCGAACCTTTGTTTTTTTAACTAAAATCTGGTAGGCATTGATGACCTTATCCAAGTCAAAATCCCAAACCCAATCATCATCGCTATCATTTTCAGTTTTGATATGTTTTGACTCTCGCTGTCCCGGTGGATCTTCATCTAACTGCGCGGTTTTGCGTTCTTTAGCCTCAAGCCTGTTTCCTTGCTGTTCTTTTGATTCCTCGGCACGCTTTCTTTTCTGACTTTCTCTATCAGCAGCAAGTTTTTTGGCATAGACTCTTTGAGCATCTTCATCGGCTTATTATTCAAGCAAGCCGATTAACAGACAAAGTGTAACAGACATAACAGACAGACAACTTATTTTTATATATATAGATAGATAGATATATTTTTGAAGTTTTCAGTTTTTTACTCTTTAAGAAATTCAATCTCTTTTAATACTGTTGCCTTTTCAAAGATATTTGATTATTCAATCAAACGATTAACAGAGGAAGTGTAACATACATAACAGACAGACAACTTATTTTTATTTATATAGATAGATAGATTTTTGAAGTTCCAAGTTTTTTACTCTTTAAGAAATTCAATCTCTTTTAATACTGTGGTCGTTTCATAGATATTTGATTATTCAAGCAAGCCGATTAACAGACAAAGTGTAACAGACAGACAACTTATTTATATATATATATATATATATATATATAGATACTAGCTGTTGGGGTGGCGCTTCGTGCCACCCCAACACCTAGTTGGTGGGGCGCTTCACGCCCCCCAAGCCCCCCCCGCGCGCGTAAGTCGGTATGCGCCATATTAGTTACGCGCCATTGTAGTTGTGTCCCTGTGTCCCACCTGTGAATATAGATAGATTTATATATGTGTTTCAAACTACGTAAAACTTGCGAATATACAACATTCTTGGCTTTCCCATTGTCTGTGCATATACAAAGCCTTATGTACTAATAATGACGTCATATGCAAACACTCTTTTTACAAACAAACAAACATGCATACCCACAAGTCGTTTTTATATAGATAGATAGATAGATAGATACAATACAAATTAACTGCGTAAAACTTGCGAATATACAACATTCTTCGCTGTCCAATTGTCGCTGCATATAAATAGATTGTCAGGTTTACCGACCCTCGAACATGCAACGTACAATTGTCAATGGGAAAAACAATCAGTATTAAGATCTATACCATATTTTTCTAATGATTGACTTTGAGCTTTGTTCATGGTGATTGCAAATGCTAATCAAATTGGGAATTGCAATCTTTTAAATTGAAAAGGCAGATCCGTTGGAATCATGGGAATGCGAGGAATAAGAACAGACTCACCCTCAAAAGGCCCTGTCAAGATTGTGGCCTCTATTAGGTTTTCCATTGTTTTTTTTTTATGGCAAGTCGCGTGCCATTGCAAAGCTTTGGTGGGTTGATATTTCTTAAAAGTATTATTGGTACGCCTATTTTTAGTTGTAGCACGTGTGGTGGAAAGCCTGAAAGATCCACGGAATTTAAAAATTCAGAAGGATAATTGACCGCTTCATTTGGTTCCAAAACTGTGTCGACTGAATTGTAAAGGACTGCCTGGTCTCGAATCTTGGTCAAAACAATACTGTTGATTTCGTGGACGTCTATATTTTTGGGCGCAAGAATCGCCCTTTCACTTAGCCATTTATTATTTTTATAATTGTTTAGAAAATTCGGAAATACTTTTTCAATCAATTCATTTTTGGACGTCACTAAATTCGTCGATAGTTGGAGCATTGTATCTACGCACATGTTGGCCAGGAGGCGTTTTGTCAGCGGGAATAACAATTTTATGCGTATCAGTTGGCATCAAATCGATGGATGTTTTGAAGAGACGCACTAAATTATTATTTTCGTAGAAAAGATGTTGCAATTGGGAAACGATTGTCCTTTCCACGTTGGGAGAAATTTCGCAACGTGCATTCAATTCAGAATTTCTATCACTGATGAAGTACAATTGTAAAAATTTATGATTTTCGCCTGAGAATGGTAGAAGGGACCCTGCTCTATGATACTTTTACTTTGAAAGTAGACATAAATTGATCTGGATTTTCGATTTGGGCTCCAAACGACATCATTTGGAAATAAGAGTTATATTTTCTGATTTGTGACAAAAAACGCTTAGATTCTGACGTAGTTCCAGTGAGGAAAGTCTTCAATGGCCTTGGTGGTGCAGCCAATAGATGAAGTTTAACTTTTCCTGAGGCGCAACACATTCCCATTGTTTCACCATTGAATTTCAAGGCCTTGCAATAGGGACAAAGTTTAGACATAGTCCCGATTTGAACACATCTACTCAAGCTATAATCATCGACTGGGAAGTACCTGAATGCCAGGCCATAACTTTTAGGTTGCTCTGATTCCTCGGCACGCTTTGTTTTCTTACTTTCTCTATCAGCAGCAAGCCTGATTTCTTGCTGTTCTTTCGATTCCTCGGCGCGCCTTCTTTTTTCACTTTCTCTTTTAGCAGCAAGTCTGGTTTCATGTTGCTCTGGTAGTTCCTCGGTACGCCTTCTTTTTTCACTTTCTCTTTTAGCAGCAAGTCTGGTTTCGCGTTGCTCTGGTAGTTCCTCGGCACGCTTTATGTACTTTCTTTCTCTCTCAGCGTCAAGCCTGTTTCCTTGCTGTTCTTTTGATTCCTCGGCACGCTGTCTTTTCTTACTTTCTCTATCAGCAGCAAGTTTTTTGGCATAGACTCTTTGAGCATCTTCCTCGGCTGTTGCCATTGTAAGTTCATCAGTCATTTTACAGTTAAACATTAATAGATTTCTACGTGAACGCATATCTTATATATCTTTAAAGACTTTACCGTCATAATAAAAATGACGACAACTCTTCATGACGTCAGTCAAAACACAAACATGACGTCACCCAACAGACAGACCCACACATCCACAGACAACTTATTTTTATATATATAGAAGATATAGACAGATAGATAGATTTTTGAAGTTACCAGTTTTTTACTCTTTAAGAAATTTAATCTCTTTTAATACTGTTGTCTTTTCAAAGATATTTGATTATTCAAGCAAGCCGATTAACAGACAAAGTGTAATAGACATAACAGACAGACAACTTATTTTTATATATATAGATAGAAGATAGATTTTTGAAGTTACCAGTTTTTACTCTTTAAGAAATTCAATCTCTTTTCATACTGTTGTCTTTTTCAAAGATATTTTATTATTCAAGCAAGTCGATTAACAGACAAAGTGTAACAGACATAACAGACAGACAGCTTATTTTTATATATATAGATAGGTTTTTGAAGATACCAGTTTTTTACTCTTTAAGAAATTCAATCTCTTTTAATACTGTTGTCTTTTCAAAGATATTTGATTATTCAAGCAAGCCGATTAACAGACAAAGTGTAACAGACATAACAGACAGACAGCTTATTTTTATATATATAGGTAGATTTTTGAAGTTACCAGCTTGTTTTTATATATATATATATATAGATATTATAAATATATATAGATATACTATATTATGAAAAGCTGAATCACCAATGCAACAGCAAAAACACATTAAAAAAAGAGACAGAGGGAGAAAAGGAAGACTATTTTCCTAAATTAGTGATTAATATAGACCAGCACTCGAATAAGGCCTTAACCCTACTCATCCATACAATCACATAGGTCAAACATTTTTTAGGTTTTTTTTTCTCTTTTAGTTTTTAGTTTTTTACTTTTAATTAGTTTTTTAGCTTTTTTATTTTTTTTTAGTTTATTTTCTTTTTAGTTTTTTTTTGTAGTTTTTACCTCTTTTAGTTTTTCTTCTTCTTTTGTATTCAGATTCGAACCTGGAACCTCTTGAACCTAGAACCTGGAACATACCGCGTTACCAACTCAGCTACATCGGCTTGAATACTTATGTTTTTCAATTGGTATATGATGAATTTTATAATTCAGACGTCATATGCGGACAGACAGACAGACAGACATAACCCACAAACAACTTATTTATATATATATATATATATATATATATATATATATATATATATATATATATATATATATATATATATATATATATATATATATATACTAGCTGTTTGGGTGGCGCTTCGTGCCACCCCAACACCTAGTTGGTGGGGCGCCCCCCCAAGCCCCCCCACGCGCGTATGTCGTTACGCGCCATATTAGTTACGGGCCATTGTAGTTGTGTCCTTGTGTCCCACCTGTGAATAGATATATATATATATATATATATATATATATATATATATATATATATATATATATATATATATATATATATATATATATATTATATATATATATATATATATATATATATATATATATATATATATATATATATATATATATATATATATATATATATATATATATATATATTTATATATATATATATATATATATATATATATATATATATATATATATATATATATATATATATATATATATATATATATATATATATATATATATATATATATATATATATATATATATATGTTTTTAACTACGTAAAACGTGCGAACATAAAGAAAGCGTTCCGAGGAATCACAAGAACAGCAAGAAAACAGGCTTGCAGCTGATAGAGAAAGTAAGAAAAGAAAGCGTGCCTGGGAATCACAAGAACAGCAAGAAAACAGGCTTGCGGCTAAAGAACGCAAAACCGCGCAGTTAGATGAAAATCCACCTGGACAGCGAGAGTCAAAACATATCAAAACTGAAAATGATAGCGATGATGATTGGGTTTGGGATTTTAACTTGGATAAGGTCATCAATGCCTACCAGATTTAAGTTAAAAAAACAAAGGTTCGTCGATATGTACTTCATAGTGACGCTAAAAAATAAAGAAGAAAAAGAAAACTGAAAAAAGAAAAAAGGTAAAAAACTAAAAAAAAAACTAAAAAGAAAAAACACTCAAAGAGAAATTACAGACCGGGACACAAATGACGACCGAGACAGAGGGAATATAAGTGACGACCGGAAACCTCAAAGAGAAATTACAGACATGGACACCCGGACACAAATCACGACCGGGACACAGGGAATATAAATGACGACCGGGACACAGGGACACAACTACAACGGGGACGCCGGGGGCACAGGCGGAATATATAAATGACGACCGGGACACAGGGATTGTTTGAATAGAAATTACAGACCGGGACACCGGGACGCAAATGACGACCGGGACACCGGGACACAGGGAATATAAATGACGACCGGGACACCGGGACACAGGGAATATAAATGACGACCAGGACACTCAAAGAGAAATTACAGACTAGGACACCGGGACACAAATGACGACCAGGACACAGGGAATATAAATGACGACCGGGACACAGGGACACATCATTAGAATAATGAGTTATAGATCTGAATACGGATTGTTTTCCCATGGACAATTATATGTTGCATGTTCAAGAGTCAGTAAACCTGACAATCTATTTATATGCACAGACAATGGGACAGCGAAGAATGTTGTATATTCGCATGTTTTACGTAGTTAAAAACATATATTTATATCTATTTCTATTCACAGGTGGGACACAGGGACACAACTACAATGGCGCGTAACTAATATGGCGCGTAACGACTTACGCGCGCGGGGGGGCTTGGGGGGGGGCGAAGCGCCCCACCAACTAGGTGTTGGGGTGGCGCGAAGCGCCACCCCAACAGCTAGTATATCTATATATATAAAAATAAGTTGTCTGTCTGTGTGTCTGTCTGTCAGGTGACGTCATGTTTCTGTGTCGACTGACGTCATGAAGTTAGTTGTCGTCATTTTTGCTATGACGGTGACGTTATTAATGGTATTTAAGGCATGCGTTCACGGAAAAATTTTTAATTGTAAAATGACTGAAGAACCTACAATGGCAACAGCCGAGGAAGCTGCTCAAAGAGTCTATGCTAAAAAACTTGCTGCTGATAGAGAAAGTAAGAAAAGAAAGCGTGCCGAGGAATCACAAGAACAGCAAGAAAACAGGCTTGCAGCTGATAGAGAAAGTAAGAAAAGAAAGCGTGCCGAGGAATCACAAGAACAGCAAGAAAACAGGCTTGCGGCTAAAGAACGCAAAACCGCGCAGTTAGATGAAAATCCACCTAGTATATATATATATAGTATATATATATATATATATAACAGCTAGTATATATATATATATATATATATATATATATATATATATATATATATATATATATATATATGTATATATATATATATATATATATATATATGTTTTAACTACGTAAAACTTGCGAATATACAACATTCTTCGCTGTCCCATAGTCTGTGCATATAAATAGATTGTCAGGTTTACCGACTCTTGAACCTGCAACATATAATTGTCCCTGGGAAAAACAATCCGTATTCAGATCTATACCTCATTATTCTAATGATTGCCCTTGAGGTTTGTTGATGGTGATTGCTAATCGAACATTCCCTGTGTTACCCGTCGCCATTTATATATTGCCCTGTGCCCCCCGGCGTCCCCATAGTAGTTCTGTCCCTGTGTCCCGTTCGTCATTTATATTCCCTTTGTCCCGGTCGTCACTTGTGTCCCGGTGTCCCAGTCTGTAATTTCTCTTTGAGTGTCCCTGTCGTCATTTATATTCCCTGTGTCCCGGTGTCCCGGTCTGTCATGTCTCTTCGAACATTCCCTGTGTCTCAGTCGTCATTTATATATCCCCCCTGTGCCACCGGCGTCCCCGTTGTAGTTGCGTCCCTGTGTCCCGGTCGTAATTTATATTTCCTGTATCCCGGTCGTTTTTTGTGTCCCGGTTTCCCAGTCTGTAATTTCTCTTTGAGTGTCCCGGTCGTCATTTATATTCCCTGTGTCCCGAAGTCCCGGTCATCATTTGTGTCCCGGTTTCCCGGTCTGTAATTTCTCTTCGAACATTCCCTGTGTCTCGGTCGTCATTTATATATCCCTCTGTTCCCCTGGCGTCCCCGTTGTAGTTGTTTGCCTGTTTCCCGGTCGTCATTTATATTCTCTATGTTCCGGTCGTTATTTGTGTCCCGGTGTCCCAGTCTGTAATTTCTCTTTGAGTGTCCCGGTCGTCATTTATATTCCCTATGTCCCGGTGTCCCGGTCGTCATTTGTGTCCCCGGTTCCCAGTCTGTAATTTCATCAGGTGACAAGCATGACGTCAGTTGACAAACAACGTCATGACGACATAATGCTCAATCCTTATAATGACGTCAGTCGACTAACATATATAAAAATAAGTTGTCTGTCTGTGTGTCTGTCTGTCAGGTGACGTCATGTTTCTGTGTCGACTGACGTCATGAAGTTAGTTGTCGTCATTTTTGCTATGACAGTGACGTCATTAATGGTATTTAAGAAATGCGTTCACGGAAAAATGTTTAATTGTAAAATGACTGAAGAACCTACAATGGCAACAGCCTAGGAAGCTGCTCAAAGAGTCTATGCTAAAAAACTTGCTGCTGATAGAGAAAGTAAGAAAAGAAAGTGTGCCGAGGAATCACAAGAACAGCAAGAAAACAGGCTTGCAGCTGATAGAGAAAGTAAGAAAAGAAAGCGTGCCGAGGAATCACAAGAACAGCAAGAAAACAGACTTGCGTCTAAAGAACGCAAAACCGCGCAGTTAGATGAAAATCCACCTAGTATATATATATAGTATATATATATATAACAGCTAGTATATATATATATATATATATATATATATATATATATATATATATATATATATATATATATATATATATATATATATATATATATATATATATATATGTTTTAATTACGTAAAACTTGCGAATATACAACATTCTTCGCTGTCCCATAGTCTGTGCATATAAATAGATTGTCAGGTTTACCGACTCTTGAACCTGCAACATATAATTGTCCCTGGGAAAAACAATCCGTATTCAGATCTATACCTCATTATTCTAATGATTGCCCTTGAGGTTTGTTGATGGTGATTGCTATACGAACATTCCCTGTGTTACCCGTCGTCATTTATATATTGCCCTGTGCCCCCCGGCGTCCCCATAGTAGTTCTGTCCCTGTGTCCCGTTCGTCATTTATATTCCCTTTGTCCCGGTCGTCACTTGTGTCCCGGTGT
>NC_088876.1:27866950-27934722 GCF_032884065.1 Artemia franciscana | reverse complement strand
GGACCATTATATGTTGCATGTTCAAGAGTCGGTAAACCTGACAATCTATTTATATGCAAAGACAATGGGACAGCAAAGAATGTTGTATATTCGCAAGTTTTACGTAGTTAAAACCATATATATATATCTATCTATATTCACAGGTGGGACATAGGGACACAACTACAATGGCGCGTAACTATTATGGCGCGTAACGACTTACGCGCGCGGGGGGGCTTGGGGGGGGCGCGAAGCGCCCCCACCAACTAGGTGTTGGGGTGGCGCGAAGCGCCACCCCAACAGCTAGTATATATATATATATATATATATATATATATAAATAAGTTGTCTGTGTGTGGATCTGTGTGTGGATCAGGTGACGTCATGTTTGTCCGCATATGACGTCTGAATTATTTCACACTAATACAAAAGAAGAAAAAAACTAAAAAAGGTAAAAACTACAAAAAAAAAACTAAAAAGAAAAAAAACTAAAAACGCTAAAAAACTAAAAAAAACTAAAAAAAGGTAAAAATCTAATAACTAAAAAAAAACTGAAAAAAATAAAAAAAGGCAAAAACTACAAAAAAAAAATAAAAACTAATAAAAAAACTAAAAAAGCTAAAAAACTAAAAAAACTAAAAAAAACTAAAAAAAGGTAAAAAACTAAAAAAACTAAAAACTAAAAAAGAAAAAAACTAAAAAAAAGGAAAAACTGAAAAATAAAAGAGAAAAAGAAAACTAAAAAAATATGAATAAATATATATAAAAATAAGTTGTTTGTGGGTTATGTCTGTCTGTCTGTCTGCCGAGTGACGTCGTGTTTGTCCGCATATGACGTCTGAATTATTTCACACTAATACAAAAGAAGAAAAAAAAACTAAAAAAGGTAAAAACTACAAAAAAAACTAAAAAGAAAAAAAACTAAAAAAGCTAAAAAACTAAAAAAAACTAAAAAAAGGTAAAAAACTAAAAACTAAAAAAAACTGAAAAAACTAAAAAAAGGCAAAAACTAATAAAAAACTAAAAACTAATAAAAAAAACTAAAAAAGCTAAAAAACTAAAAAAACTAAAAAAACTAAAAAAAGGTAAAAAACAAAAAAAAACTAAAAACTAAAAAGAAAAAACTAAAAAAAAGGAAAAAACTGAAAAATAAGAGAAAAAGAAAACTAAAAAAATATTAATAAATATAAAAAATATAAATATAAATATAATATAAATTAGCAATCAACAAAGCACCGAGACACAAATGACGACCGGGACACAGGGAGTATAAATGACGACCAGGACATAAGTAAAAAAAAAAAACTAAAAAAACTAAAAAAATGGTAAAAACTACAAAAAAACTAAAAACTAATAAAAAAACTTAAAAATCTAAAAATCTAAATAAACTAAAAAAGAAAAAAAAGAAAAAAGGAAAAAAATAAAGGAGAAAAACAAAACTAAAAAACGAATGTATATACAGACCGGGACACCGGGATACAAATGACGACCGTGACACAGGGAATATAAATGACGACCGGGACACAGGGACACAACTACAATGGGGACGCCGGGGGGCACAGGGGGATATAAATGACGACCGGGACACCGGGACACAAGGAATATAAATGACGCCCGGGACACTCAAAGAGAAATCACAGACTGGAACACCGGGACACAAATGACGACCGGGACACAGGGAATATAAATGACGACCGGGACACAGGGACATAACTACAAAGGGGACGCCGGGGTGCACAGGGGGATATATAAATGACGATGGCGACTCAGGGAATGGTCGATTAGCAATCACCATCAACAAAGCTCAAGGGCAATCATTAGAATCATGAGGTATAGATCTGAATACGGATTGTTTTCCCATGGACCATTATATGTTGCATGTTCAAGAGTCGGTAAACCTAACAATCTATTTATATGCACAGACAATGGGACAGCAAAGAATGTTGTATATTCGCAAGTTTTACGTAGTTAAAAACATATATATATATATATATATATATATATATATATATATATATATATATATATATATCTATCTATATTCACAGGTGGGACATAGGGACACAACTACAATGGCGCGTAACTAATATGGCGCGTAACGACTTACGCGCGCGGGGGGGCTTGGGGGGGGGCGCGAAGCGCCCCCACCAACTTGGTGTTGGGGTGGCGCGAAGCGCCACCCCAACAGCTAGTATATATATATATATATATATATATATATATATATATATATATATATATATATATATATATATATATATAAATAAGTTGTTTGTGGGTTATGTCTGTCTGTCTGTCTGTCCGCATATGACGTCTGAATTATAAAATTCATCATATACCAATTGAAAAACAAAAGTATTCAAGCCGATGTAGCTGAGTTGGTAACGCGGTATGTTCCAGGTTCTAGGTTCAAGAGGTTCCAGGTTCGAATCTGAATACAAAAGAAGAAAAAAAACTAAAAGAGGTAAAAACTACAAAAAAAAACTAAAAAGAAAATAAACTAAAAAAAAAATAAAAAAGCTAAAAAACTAATTAAAAGTAAAAAACTAAAAACTAAAAGAGAAAAAAAACCTAAAAAATGTTTGACCTATGTGATTGTATGGATGAGTAGGGTTAAGGCCTTATTCGAGTGCTGGTCTATATTAATCACTAATTTAGGAAAATAGTCTTCCTTTTCTCCCTCTGTCTGTTTTTTTTATGTGTTTGTGCTGTTGCATTGGTGATTCAGCTTTTCATAATATAGTATATCTATATATATTTATAATATCTATATATATATATATATAAAAACAAGCTGGTAACTTCAAAAATCTACCTATATATATAAAAATAAGCTGTCTGTCTGTTATGTCTGTTACACTTTGTCTGTTAATCGGCTTGCTTGAATAATCAAATATCTTTGAAAAGACAACAGTATTAAAAGAGATTGAATTTCTTAAAGAGTAAAAAACTGGTATCTTCAAAAACCTATCTATATATATAAAAATAAGCTGTCTGTCTGTTATGTCTGTTACAATTTGTCTGTTAATCGGATTGCTTGAATAATCAAAAATCTTTGAAAAAGACAACAGTATGAAAAGAGATTGAATATCTTAAAGAGTAAAAAACTGGTGACTTCAAAAATCTATCTTCTATCTATCTATATATATAAAAATAAGTTGTCTGTCTGTTATGTCTGTTACACTTTGTCTGTTAATCAGCTTGCTTGAATAATCAAATATCTTTGAAAAGACAACAGTATTAAAAGAGATTAAATTTCTTAAAGAGTAAAAAACTGGTAACTTCAAAAATCTATCTATCTGTCTATATCTTCTATATATATAAAAATAAGTTGTCTGTGGATGTGTGGGTCTGTCTGTTGGGTGACGTCATGTTTGTGTGTTGACTGACGTCATGAAGAGTTGTCGTCATTTTTATTATGACGGTAAAGTCTTTAAAGATATATAAGACATGCGTTCACGTAGAAATCTATTAATGTTTAACTGTAAATGACTGATGAACTTACAATGGTAACAGCCGAGGAAGATGCTCAAAGAGTCTATGCCAAAAAACTTGCTGCTGATAGAGAAAGTAAGAAAAGACAGCGTGCCGAGGAATCAAAAGAACAGCAAGGAAACAGGCTTGACGCTGAGAGAGAAAGAAAGTACATAAAGCGTGCCGAGGAACTACCAGAGCAACGCGAAACCAGACTTGCTGCTAAAAGAGAAAGTGAAAAAGAAGGCGTACCGAGGAACTACCAGAGCAACATGAAACCAGACTTGCTGCTAAAAGAGAAAGTGAAAAAAGAAGGCGCGCCGAGGAATCGAAAGAACAGCAAGAAATCAGGCTTGCTGCTGATGGAGAAAGTAAGAAAACAAAGCGTGCCGAGGAATCAGAGCAACCTAAAAGTTATGGCCTGGCATTCAGGTACTTCCCAGTCGATGATTATAGCTTGAGTAGATGTGTTCAAATCGGGTCTATGTCTAAACTTTGTCCCTATTGCAAGGCCTGAAATTCAATGGTGAAACAATGGGAATGTGTTGCGCCTCAGGAAAAGTTAAACTTCATCTATTGGCTGCACCACCAAGGCCATTGAAGACTTTCCTCACTGGAACTACGTCAGAATCTAAGCGTTTTTTGTCACAAATCAGAAAATATAACTCTTATTTCCAAATGATGTCGTTTGGAGCCCAAATCGAAAATCCAGATCAATTTATGTCTACTTTCAAAGTAAAAGTATCATAGAGCAGGGTCCCTTCTACCATTCTCAGGCGAAAATCATAAATTTTTACAATTGTACTTCATCAGTGATAGAAATTCTGAATTGAATGCACGTTGCGAAATTTCTCCCAACGTGGAAAGGACAATCGTTTCCCAATTGCAACATCTTTTCTACGAAAATAATAATTTAGTGCGTCTCTTCAAAACATCCATCGATTTGATGCCAACTGATACGCATAAAATTGTTATTCCCGCTGACAAAACGCCTCCTGGCCAACATATGCGTAGATACAATGCTCCAACTATCGACGAATTTAGTGACGTCCAAAAATGAATTGATTGAAAAAGTATTTCCGAATTTTCTAAACAATTATAAAAATAATAAATGGCTAAGTGAAAGGGCGATTCTTGCGCCCAAAAATATAGACGTCCACGAAATCAACAGTATTGTTTTGACCAAGATTCGAGACCAGGCAGTCCTTTACAATTCAGTCGACACAGTTTTGGAACCAAATGAAGCGGTCAATTATCCTTCTGAATTTTTAAATTCCGTGGATCTTTCAGGCTTTCCACCACACGTGCTACAACTAAAAATAGGCGTACCAATAATACTTTTAAGAAATATCAACCCACCAAAGCTTTGCAATGGCACGCGACTTGCCGTAAAAAAAAAACAATGGAAAACCTAATAGAGGCCACAATCTTGACAGGGCCTTTTGAGGGTGAGTCGGTTCTTATTCCTCGCATTCCCATGATTCCAACGGATCTGCCTTTTCAATATAAAAGATTGCAATTCCAAATTTGATTAGCATTTGCAATCACCGTGAACAAAGCTCAAAGTCAATCATTAGAAAAATATGGTATAGATCTTAATACTGATTGTTTTTCCCATTGACAATTGTACGTTGCATGTTCGAGGGTCGGTAAACCTGACAATCTATTTATATGCAGCGACAATTGGACAGCGAAGAATGTTGTATATTCGCAAGTTTTACGCAGTTAATTTGTATTGTATCTATCTATCTATCTATCTATATAAAAACGACTTGTGGGTATGCATGTTTGTTTGTTTGTAAAAAGAGTGTTTGCATATGACGTCATTATTAGTACATAAGGCTTTGTATATGCACAGACAATGGGAAAGCCAAGAATGTTGTATATTCGCAAGTTTTACGTAGTTTGAAACACATATATAAATCTATCTATATTCACAGGTGGGACACAGGGACACAACTACAATGGCGCGTAACTAATATGGCGCATACCGACTTACGCGCGCGGGGGGGCTTGGGGGGCGTGAAGCGCCCCACCAACTAGGTGTTGGGGTGGCACGAAGCGCCACCCCAACAGCTAGTATCTATATATATATATATATATATATATATATATACATATATATATATATATATATATATATATATATATATATATATATATATATAAATAAGTTGTCTGTCTGTTACACTTTGTCTGTTAATCGGCTTGCTTGAATAATCAAATATCTATGAAACGACCACAGTATTAAAAGAGATTGAATTTCTTAAAGAGTAAAAAACTTGGAACTTCAAAAATCTATCTATCTATATAAATAAAAATAAGTTGTCTGTCTGTTATGTATGTTACACTTCCTCTGTTAATCGTTTGATTGAATAATCAAATATCTTTGAAAAGGCAACAGTATTAAAAGAGATTGAATTTCTTAAAGAGTAAAAAACTGAAAACTTCAAAAATATATCTATCTATCTATATATATAAAAATAAGTTGTCTGTCTGTTATGTCTGTTACACTTTGTCTGTTAATCGGCTTGCTTGAATAATAAGCCGATGAAGATGCTCAAAGAGTCTATGCCAAAAAACTTGCTGCTGATAGAGAAAGTCAGAAAGAAAGCGTGCCGAGGAATCAAAAGAACAGCAAGGAAACAGCTTGAGGCTAAAGAACGCAAAACCGCGCAGTTAGATGAAGATCCACCGGGACAGCGAGAGTCAAAACATATCAGAACTGAAAATGATAGCGATGATGATTGGGTTTGGGATAGTGACTTGGATAAGGTCATCAATGCCTACCAGATTTTAGTTAAAAAAACAAAGGTTCGGCGATATGTATTTCATAGTGAAGCTGAAAAATAAAGAAGAAAAAGAAAACTGAAAAAAGAAAAAATGTAAAAAACTAAAAAATACTAAAAAGAAAAAACACTCAAAGAGAAATTACAGACCGGGACACAAATGACGACCGGGACAGAGGGAATATAAATAACGACCAGGACACAGATATTTAAGAATATCGTTCAAAGACAAATTTTTAATTGTAAGAAGACCGTTGAAAGAGAAATTTCTGATTGTAAAATGACTGAAGAACCTACAATGGAAACGGTACCATCATCGAAGTAGATAACCAGTGGGTTTACGACCAACCTACCATCTTCAAAGATACCACGATAGGAAGACTCTACACCGTTCACCCCAATCAACATGAATGCTTCTTTCTACGCCTGCTTTTGGTGAATGTACCCGGTCCGACATCCTTTGAGTATTTGAGAACTGTAAACGGTACTATACATGACACTTACCGTAGTGCATGCCAAGCTCTGAATTTATTGGAGAATGACCAACACTGGGATAACTGCATCAATGACGCGTGCGAAACGTCAACCCGAAGTCAAATTCGTGCACTTGCTCTCCATCAGCTCCTACAGAGTTATGGGAAAAATATAAGTCAAAAATGTCCGAAGATATACTCCATCGAAAACAGTTAGAGACGTCAGATATGACTTTTGATTTTACATCAGAAATTTATAACTACACTTTAGTTATTATAGAAGATTTGTGCGTACGTATGGCAAACAAACCTCTTCAGGATTTGGGAATGCCTTCACCTAACCGTATCGCTGCTGTTTCGACATGTGTACAGCTAGTATATACGACCGGGACACAGGGAATATAAATGACGACCGGGACACATCATATACCAATTCAAAAACGAATGTATTCAAGCCGAAGTAGCTGAGTTGGTAAAGGGTCATGTTCCAGGTTCGAGAGGTTCCAGGTTCGAACCTTGGCCTTAGAATTAATACAAAAGAAGAAAAAAACTAATAAAGGTAAAAACTACAAAAAAAAACTAAAAAGAAAATACTAAAAAAAACTAAAAAAGCTAAAAAACTTAAAAAGTAAAAAACTAAAAACAAAAAAAGAAAAAAAACTAAAAAAAGCTAAGAAAAGGTATAAAATACAAAAAAAAAATTAAAAGACAAAAGATAAAAACTAATAAAAAAACTAAAAAAACTAAAAACTGAAATAGAAAAAAAAATAGAAAAAAGGAAAAACTGAAAAATAAAGGAGACAAAAACTAAAAACCGAGACACAGGGAATATAATTGACGACTGGGGCGCTCAAAGAGAAATTACAGACTGGGACACTGGGACACAAATGACGACCGGGATACTGGGAATATAAATGACGACCGGGACACAGGGACACAACTACAAGGGGGATGCCGGGGGCACAGGGGGATATATAAATGACGACTGGGACACAGGGAATGTTCGATTAGCAATCACCATCAACAAACCTCAAGGGCAATCATTAGAATAATCAGGTATAGGTCTGATACGGATTGTTTTTCCCATAGACAATTTTATGTTGCATGTTCAAGATTCGGTAAACCTGACAATCTATTTATATGCACAGACAATGGGACACCGAAGAATGTTGTATATTCGCGTTTTACGTAGTTAAAAACATATATATATATATATATATATATATATATATATATATATATATATATCTATATATATAAAAATAAGTTGTCTGTGGATGGATGGATGGATGGATGTGTCAGGTGACGTCACCTGAAAAAACTGGATCAGGTGACGTCAAAACTGAAAAAACTAAAAAAAGGCAAAAACTACAAAAAAAACTAAAAACTAATAAAAAAAATAAAAAAGCTAAAAAACTAAAAAAACTATAAAGGTAAAAACCAATAAAAAACTAAAAAAAAAACTGAAAAAACTAAAAAAAGGCAAAAACTACAAAAAAAACTAAAAACTAATAAAAAAAGTAAAAAAGCTAAAAAACTAAAAAAACTAAAAAAAGGTAAAAAACTAAAAAAAATAAAAAATAAAAAAAACTAAAAAAAAGGAAAAAACTGAAAAATAAGCTAAAATAAAGGTAAAAACCAATAAAAAACTAAAAAAAAAAAAGGAAAAAACTAATAAATGACGACACTCAAAGAGAAAAAAAAGGCAAAAACTACAAAAAAAACTAAAAACTAATAAAAAAATATCTATCTATATATATAAAAATAAGTTGTCTGTGGATGGATGGATGGATGTGTCAGGTGACGTCACCTGAAAAAACTGGATCAGGTGACGTCAAAACTGAAAAAACTAAAAAAAGGCAAAAACTACAAAAAAAACTAAAAACTAATAAAAAAAATAAAAAAGCTAAAAAACTAAAAAAACTATAAAGGTAAAAACCAATAAAAAACTAAAAAAAAAACTGAAAAAACTAAAAAAAGGCAAAAACTACAAAAAAAACTAAAAACTAATAAAAAAAGTAAAAAAGCTAAAAAACTAAAAAAACTAAAAAAAGGTAAAAAACTAAAAAAAATAAAAAATAAAAAAAACTAAAAAAAAGGAAAAAACTGAAAAATAAGCTAAAATAAAGGTAAAAACCAATAAAAAACTAAAAAAAAAGGAAAAAACTAATAAATGACGACACTCAAAGAGAAAAAAAAGGCAAAAACTACAAAAAAAACTAAAAACTAATAAAAAAAATAAAAAAGCTAAAAAACTAAAAAAACTAAAAAAAGGCAAAAACTACAAAAAAACTAAAAACTAATAAAAAAGCTAAAAAACTAAAAAAACTAAAAAAAAGGCAAAAACTACAAAAAAACTAAAAACTAATAAAAAAAATAAAAAAGCTAAAAAACTAAAAAAAACTAAAAAAACTAAAAAAAGGTAAAAAACTAAAAAACTAAAAACTAAAAAAAACTAAAAAAGGTAAAAACTAAAAGAACTAAAAAAGAAAAAAATAAATGACGACACTCAAAGAGAAAGCGACCAGGACAAAAGGAATGTTCGATTAGCAATCAACAAAGCACCGGGACACAGGGAGTATAAATGACGACCCGGGGGAAACAGGGGGATATAAATGACGACCGGGACAAAAAAACTAAAAAGAAAAAAAAACTAAAAACTAATAAAAAAACTAAAAAATCTAAAAATCTAAATAAGCTAAAAAAGAAAAAAAAAGGAAAAAAATAAAGGAGAAAAACAAAACTAAAAAACGAATGTATATACAGACCGGGACACCGGGATACAAATGACGACCGGGACCCGGGACACAGGGAATATAAATGACGACCGGGACACAGGGACACAACTCCGGTACACCGGGATACAAATGACGACCGGGACACAGGGAATATAAATGACGACCGGGACACAGGGACACAACTACAACGGGGACACCGGGGGAAACAGGGGGATATAAATGACGACCGGGACAAAAAAACTAAAAAGAAAAAAAAAACTAAAAACTAATAAAAAAACTAAAAAATCTAAAAATCTAAATAAGCTAAAAAAGAAAAAAAAAGGAAAAAAATAAAGGAGAAAAACAAAACTAAAAAACGAATGTATATACAGACCGGGACACCGGGATACAAATGACGACCGGGACCCGGGACACAGGGAATATAAATGACGACCGGGACACAGGGACACAACTACAACGGGGACACCGGGGGAAACAGGGGGATGTAAATGACGACCGGGACACCGGGACAGGGAATGGTCGATTAGCAATCACCATCAACAAAGCTCAAGGGCAATCATTAGAATCATGAGGTATAGATCTGAATACAGATTGTTTTCCCATGGACCATTATATGTTGCATGTTCAAGAGTCGGTAAACCTGACAATCTATTTATATGCAAAGACAATGGGACAGCAAAGAATGTTGTATATTCGCAAGTTTTACGTAGTTAAAACCATATATATATATCTATCTATATTCACAGGTGGGACATAGGGACACAACTACAATGGCGCGTAACTATTATGGCGCGTAACGACTTACGCGCGCGGGGGGGCTTGGGGGGGGCGCGAAGCGCCCCCACCAACTAGGTGTTGGGGTGGCGCGAAGCGCCACCCCAACAGCTAGTATATATATATATATATATATATATATATATATAAATAAGTTGTCTGTGTGTGGATCTGTGTGTGGATCAGGTGACGTCATGTTTGTCCGCATATGACGTCTGAATTATTTCACACTAATACAAAAGAAGAAAAAAACTAAAAAAGGTAAAAACTACAAAAAAAAAACTAAAAAGAAAAAAAACTAAAAACGCTAAAAAACTAAAAAAAACTAAAAAAAGGTAAAAATCTAATAACTAAAAAAAAACTGAAAAAAATAAAAAAAGGCAAAAACTACAAAAAAAAAATAAAAACTAATAAAAAAACTAAAAAAGCTAAAAAACTAAAAAAACTAAAAAAAACTAAAAAAAGGTAAAAAACTAAAAAAACTAAAAACTAAAAAAGAAAAAAACTAAAAAAAAGGAAAAACTGAAAAATAAAAGAGAAAAAGAAAACTAAAAAAATATGAATAAATATATATAAAAATAAGTTGTTTGTGGGTTATGTCTGTCTGTCTGTCTGCCGAGTGACGTCGTGTTTGTCCGCATATGACGTCTGAATTATTTCACACTAATACAAAAGAAGAAAAAAAAACTAAAAAAGGTAAAAACTACAAAAAAAACTAGTATATATATATATATATATATATATATATATATATATATATATATATACTAGCTGTTGGGGTGGCGCTTCGCACCACCCCAACACCTAGTTGGTGGGGCGCTTTGCGCCCTCCAAGCCCCCCCGCGCGTGTAAGTCGTTACGCGCCATATTAGTTACGCGCCATTGTAATTGTGTCCCTGTGTCCCATCTGTGAATATAGATAGACTTACCCTGTTTTCGACGTTCAAATACTTTATTTTTAGTATTCCATGTATTCCATATTCCCCAAGCCCCCCCGCGCGCGTAAGTCGTTACGCGTCATTGTAGTTGTGTCCCTATGTCCCACCTGTGAATATAGATATATATATATATATATATATATATATATATATATATATATATATATATATATATATATATATATATATATATATATATATATATATATATATATATGTTTTTAACTACGTAAAACTTGCGAATATACAACATTCTTTGCTGTCCCATTGTCTGTGCATATAAATAGATTGTCAGGTTTACCGACTCTTGAACATGCAACATATAATGGTCCATGGGAAAACAATCCGTATTCAGATCTATACCTCATGATTCTAATGATTGCCCTTGAGCTTTGTTGATGGTGATTGCTAATCGACCATTCCCTGAGTCGCCATCGTCATTTATATATCCCCCTGTGCACCCCGGCGTCCCCTTTGTAGTTATGTCCCTGTGTCCCAGTCGTCGTCATTTATACTCCCTGTGCCCCGGTGCTTTGTTGATTGCTAATCGAACATTCCTTTTGTCCCGGTCGCTTTCTCTTTGAGTGTCGTCATTTATTTAGATTGTCAGGTTTACCGACTCTTGAACATGCAACATATAATTGTCCATGGGAAAAACAATCCATATTCAGATCTATACCTCATGATTCTAATGATTGCCCTTGAGCTTTGTTGATGGTGATTGCTAATTGAACATTCCCTGTGTCCCGGTCGTCATTTATATTCCCAGTATCCCGGTCGTCATTTGTGTCTTTTTTAGTTTTCTTTTTCTCCTTTATTTTTCAGTTTTCTTCCTTTTTTTAGTTTTTTTTTCTTTTTTAGTTCTTTTTAGTTTTTACCTTTTTTAGTTTTTTTTTAGTTTTTTAGATGAAAATTTTTTTTGTTTTTTCTTTTTAGTTTTTTATTGGTTTTTACCTTTTTTTTTAGCTTTTTTAGTTTTTTTTTCGTTTTTTCCTTTTACTTTTTTTTAGTTTTTATCTTTTTTATTTTTTTTTATTTTTATTCTTAATTTTATTAGTTTTCTTTTTCTCTTCTATTTTTCACCCTTTTTTTTAAGTTTTTTTTTTAGTTTTTAGTTTTTTTAGTTTTTTAGTTTTTTCAGTTTTTTTTTTAGTTTTTAGTTTTTTACCTTTTTTAGCCTAACCAGGATTTGAACCTGGGACCTTCATTCTCCGTTCTGACACCCTCTCTCACCGAGTGACTACTCCAGCATGTTCATTTTGGTGTTTTAAATGGTATATTATTAACCAAATTAATGTGTTTTACAATATACTAGCATCGTCAAAGCAAAAATGACGGCAACTAATTTCATGACGTCAGCCGAAACATGACGTCACCTTATCCACAGATCCACAGACAGACAGACAACTTATTTATATATATATAGATATATATATATATATATATATATATATATATATATATATATATATATATATATATATATATATATATATATATATATATATATATATATACTAGCTGTTGGGGTGGCGCTTCGCGCCACCCCAACACCTAGTTGGTGGGGGCGCTTCGCGCCCCCCCCAAGCCCCCCCGCGCGCGTAAGTCGTTACGCGCCATAATAGTTACGCGCCATTGTAGTTGTGTCCCTATGTCCCACCTGTGAATATAGACTTTGCATATAAATAGATTGTCAGGTTATCCCCCTGTTTCCCCCGGTGTCCCCGTTGTAGTTGTGTCCCTGTGTCCCGGTCGTCATTTATATTCCCTGTGTCCCGGGTCCCGGTCATCATTTGTATCCCGGTGTCCCGGTCTGTATATACATTTGTTTTTTAGTTTTGTTTTATATATATAGATAGTTTTTTTTTTTTACTTATGTCCTGGTCGTCATTTATACTCCCTGTGTCCCGGTGCTTTGTTGATTGCTAATCGAACATTCCTTTTGTCCTGGTCGCTTTCTCTTTGAGTGTCGTCATTTATTAGTTTTTTCCTTTTTTTTTAGTTTTTTATTGGTTTTTACCTTTATTTTAGCTTATTTTTCAGTTTTTTCCTTTTTTTTAGTTTTTTTTTTATTTTTCATTTTTTTTAGTTTTTTACCTTTTTTTTAGTTTTTTTAGTTTTTTTAGTTTTTTAGCTTTTTTACTTTTTTTATTAGTTTTTAGTTTTTTTTTGTAGTTTTTGCCTTTTTTTAGTTTTTTCAGTTTTTTTTTTAGTTTTTTATTGGTTTTTACCTTTATAGTTTTTTTAGTTTTTTAGCTTTTTTATTTTTTTTATTAGTTTTTAGTTTTTTTTGTAGTTTTTGCCTTTTTTTAGTTTTTTCAGTTTTGACGTCACCTAATCCAGTTTTTTCAGGTGACGTCACCTGACACATCCATCCATCCATCCACAGACAACTTATTTTTATATATATACTAGTTGGTGGGGGCGCTTCGCGCCCCCCCCAAGCCCCCCCGCGCGCGTAAGTCGTTACGCGCCATAATAGTTACGCGCCATTGTAGTTGTGTCCCTATGTCCCACCTGTGAATATAGATATATATATATATATATATGGTTTTAACTACGTAAAACTTGCGAATATACAACATTCTTTGCTGTCCCATTGTCTTTGCATATAAATAGATTGTCAGGTTATCCCCCTGTTTCCCCCGGTGTCCCCGTTGTAGTTGTGTCCCTGTGTCCCGGTCGTCATTTATATTCCCTGTGTCCCGGGTCCCGGTCATCATTTGTATCCCGGTGTCCCGGTCTGTATATACATTCGTTTTTTAGTTTTGTTTTTCTCCTTTATTTTTTTCCTTTTTTTTTCTTTTTTAGCTTATTTAGATTTTTAGATTTTTTAGTTTTTTTTATTAGTTTTTAGTTTTTATTTCTTTTTAGTTTTTTTGTCCTGGTCGTCATTTATATCCCCCTGTTTCCCCCGGTGTCCCCGTTGTAGTTGTGTCCCTGTGTCCCGGTCGTTATTTATATTCCCTGTGTCCCGGTCGTCATTTGTATCCCGGTGTACCGGTCTGTATATACATTCGTTTTTTAGTTTTGTTTTTCTCCTTTATTTTTTTCCTTTTTTTTTCTTTTTTAGTTTATTTAGATTTTTAGATTTTTTAGTTTTTTTATTAGTTTTTAGTTTTTTTTTCTTTTTAGTTTTTTTGTAGTTTTTACCTTCTTTTTAGTTTTGTTAATTTTTTTTTTTACTTGTGTCCTGGTCGTCATTTATACTCCCTGTGTCCCGGTGCTTTGTTGATTGCTAATCGAACATTCCTTTTGTCCTGGTCGCTTTCTCTTTGAGTGTCGTCATTTATTTTTTTCTTTTTTAGTTCTTTTAGTTTTTACCTTTTTTAGTTTTTTTTTAGTTTTTAGTTTTTTTAGTTTTTTACCTTTTTTTAGTTTTTTTAGTTTTTTAGCTTTTTTATTTTTTTTATTAGTTTTTAGTTTTTTTGTAGTTTTTGCCTTTTTTTTTAGTTTTTTGTCCTGGTCGCTTTCTCTTTGAGTGTCGTCATTTATTAGTTTTTTCCTTTTTTTTTTTTAGTTTTTTATTGGTTTTTACCTTTATTTTAGCTTATTTTTCAGTTTTTTCCTTTTTTTTAGTTTTTTTTTATTTTTTATTTTTTTTAGTTTTTTACCTTTTTTTAGTTTTTTTAGTTTTTTTAGTTTTTTAGCTTTTTTACTTTTTTTATTAGTTTTTAGTTTTTTTTTGTAGTTTTTGCCTTTTTTTAGTTTTTTCAGTTTTTTTTTTAGTTTTTTATTGGTTTTTACCTTTATAGTTTTTTTAGTTTTTTAGCTTTTTTATTTTTTTTATTAGTTTTTAGTTTTTTTTGTAGTTTTTGCCTTTTTTTAGTTTTTTCAGTTTTGACGTCACCTAATCCAGTTTTTTCAGGTGACGTCACCTGACACATCCATCCACACATCCATCCACACATCCATCCACAGACAACTTATTTTTATATATATAGATATATATATATATATATATATATATATGAATGCTGCCTACAATATGTGGGAGAAACAACTAATAATATATATAAAAGATTTTCCGGGCACAAGACAACAGTTAATAATGAAAAACTAATAACTATCTAGTTCAACATTGTAATAATGGTAAATGTTCCATATCAGATATAACTGTCACAATTTTAGAAAATTTAGAGTTAGAAAATTTAAATAAAGAAGAAAAGAAAAATAGACTACGTAAACAGGAGGATTTCTGGAGCCATATTCTTGGTAGAGCTTATCCTTTTGGGCTAAATGATCGTGTAGCAGAATATGGTGACATGTCTCAGGTTGTTGTTAAATGTATTGACGGTTTTATGTACCATCATTCTTTTACTTGTCCTACTAAACGTAAAAAACGATCGAGAGGACATAGGAAAAATAATAGAAAAAATGAATTAGATTTACATATGCTTTCTATAGATCTACGCCAGCTACTTGAATCTAGGGGTATGATTTCTGTAATAAAATGTCTAAATAATTTATAAAAGAGGAATTTAATCAAACTTTTCTGGATTGTTAAGAATAATACAGCTTTTGAATATAATTTTAAAGAAATATGTGATACAATTTGCATTCTAACTAAAACGAAATTTATTTCAAAAAAGAAAAAGTTTGATAAGATTGGTAATAAGGATAACAGATTATATTTACCTATTAATTTTACTTGTAAGCAGATTGAAGATATTAATTTACCAGAAATTTTAAATCAGCGGCCTGTGAAACAGGCCCTTCCTAGTAATTTGAATTATAATGATAGTCCAGTTTTGACTTATAAATTTTCAAAAACTATTGGGCAAATTATTTTTAATTATAATTTAATACCTAAGAGATTAGATAGTGATATAAATTGGAAACCGGTTTGTAATTGTAAGCAACTTGGCCCATTTGTAAATCCTACTTACAATCATGTTATAACAGGGGACTTGTCAATAATAAAGCAAGATGACCTTCAAATTATAATGAATGAAGGGGCTAATTTCTGTCTTTCTCATCATCTGAAACCATCGAGTGTTCTTGATGGCTTGGAAAATGATTTTGATTTATTTATTCATAAGTGGTGTAAGAAAGAGAATAAAAGTAAAGAGAGTTTTCAAAGTTGGAATAATTTAATTATTAGTAGAATGAGAAATAAAATATATTCTAATTTAAAAAATAGTAACACTAAATCATTATTTTATAATGCGAAGATTAAACAAGCAATTGCTAATCTACAAAATGAATTTGTAATTGTGCCAGTGGATAAAGCTAATAATAATTTTGCCATAATTTGTCAGGAGCTGTATTGTGATATCTTAAAAAGGGAGTTATGCAAAACTAATGTTTACGAAAAGGTAAATTTAGAGGATGAGAATTTAATTGAAAAGACTGAAGAAATACTTTTAAAAAATTTTAATATTAAAATAAATGACAATGATAAAAAGTTCCCTTTCCTATATTGGACTGTAAAATTTCATAAGAATCCACCTAAACCACGGTTTATTGCTGGAGCAGCTAAATGTCCAACCCGCCTTGCTGCTACTGCCCTCTCTTTAATTTTAAAGGAAATTGTAAATAAACTTAAAACCTATTGTTCTGGTATTAAAAAGTTTTCGAATTTCAATCCATATTGGAGTGTTAATAATTCACTGCAGGTGACAGAGTCTTTAACAATGGTTTCAGCTAAAAGAATTGAGTCTTATGAATTTGCCACAATGTATACTAATTTATCACTTAATGTAGTGTTAGATAATTTAAAAACTGTTATCAAGAAATCTTTCCTCTTATCTAGTAAAAGGCTCTTAAAAATAGATACTTATAATAAAAAAGCTATATGGACAGATTGCTAAACATATGATGGATAAGAATAATCCAAATAATTTAAAACATATTTTGTCAAATAATAAAAGATATTTAGATGATATTTTGGTCTTAAATTGTAAGGATTTCATTGATATTTCTAAAAATATATATCCATCAGAGCTTACTCTTGAACCTAGTCATGGCGCTGGTCATGAAAATCATTTCTTAGATTTAAATATTAATATTTGTGACAATAATAAATTAAGTTTTAAAATGTATAATAAAACGGATGATTTCGATTTTGAAGTGATTAGTTCTTCCAAATTTTATGTTCGTCCATTTTTTTTTTTATGTATTTATTGACCTATTGACCTTGGCATGTTTTTTGGACTTTGATTGTTGGATTTTGATTTGGATGTTGGTTTGTTTTGGATTTATTTTCAATAGCTTTTAATGCAACAAAACACAAATATTAGCCTTGGAACTCGGAACGATTTTTTGAAAGTTAGTAAGTGTAAGAGTCGTTGATTTCTTTGCCAAGATCATTTTATCCCACGGACTTTTGTTAAGACTACATTGTATGATAAAAATTTTGCATGCAAGTTACGTGGTAATGTTAATTGTAGATCAACCAATGTAATTTACCTATTGGAATGTAGTGAATGCTGCCTACAATATGTGGGGGAAACAACTAATAATATATATAAAAGATTTTCTGGACACAAGACAACAGTTAATAATGAAAAAACTAATAACTATCTAGTTCAACATTGTAATAATGGTAATTGTTCCATATCGGATATAACTGTCACAATTTTAAAAATTTAGAGTTAGAAAATTTAAACAAAGAAGAGAAGAATAATAGACTACGTAAATAGGAGGATTTCTGGATCCATACTCTTGGTACAGCTTATCCTTTTGGGCTAAATGATCGTGTAGCAAAATATGGTGACATGTCTCAGGTTGTTGTTAAATGTATTGATGGTTTTATGGACCATCCTTCTTTTACTTGTCCTACTAAACGTAAAAAACGATCGAGAGGACATAGGAAAAATAATAGAAAAATTAATTAGATTTATATATGCTTTCTATAGATCTACGCCAGCTACTTGAATCTAGGGGTATGATTTCTGTAATAAAATGTCTAAATAATTTATCCAAGAGGAATTTAATCAAACTTTTCTGGATTGTTAAGAATAATACAGGTCTTGAATATAATTTTAAAGTAATATTAGATAGTGATATAAATTGGAAACCGGTTTGTAATTGTAAGCAACTTGGCCCATTTGTAAATCCTACTTACAAACATGTTATAACAGGGGACTTGTCAATTATAAAGCAAGATGGTCTTCAAATTATAATGAATAAAGGGGCTAATTTCCGCCTTTCTCATCATCTGAAACCATCGAGTGTTCTTGATGGCTTGGAAAATGAGTTTGATTTATTTATTGATAAGTGGTGTAAGAAAAAGAATAAAAGTAAAGAGAGTTTTCAAAGTTGGAATAATTTAATTATTAGTAGAATAAGAAATAAAATATATTCTAATTTAAAAAATAGTTACACTAAATCATTATTTTATAATGCGAAGATTAAACAAGCAATTGCAAATCTACAGAATGAATTTGTAATTGTGCCAGTGGATAAAGCTAATAATAATTTTGCCATAATTTGTCAGAAGCTGTATTGTGATATCTTTTTTTATCAAACATCTTCAAATGACGTCGTTTGGTGCCCAAATCGAAAATCAAGATCAATTTATGCCTACTTTCAAAGTAAAAGGGCAAATTTATCATAGAGCAGGGTCCCTTCTACCATTCTCAGGTGAGAATCATAAATTTTTACAACTATACTTAATCAGTGATAGCAATTCTGAATTGAATGCACGTTGCAAAATTCCTCCTGACGTTGAAAGGTCTATCGTTTCCCAATTGCAACATCTTTTCCACGAAAACAATGATTTAGTGCGCTTGTTCAAAACAGCAATCGATGTGATGCCTACTGATACGTATAAAATTGTTATTTCCGCTGACTCAGACCAAAATCCGGTCTGAACAATAAATTCATTTGCGAGATGCAGTTGTACATGAGGGTAATACCACTAACGTTGGAAGAATAACGATTTTACCTTCGTCATATGCTGGCAGTCCCCATCATATGCATGAATATGCTCAAGATGCTATTGCGTATGGTCGTCTCTATGGTCGTCCAGATTTATTTATTACATTTATATGTAATCAATCTTGGGACGAGATACGGCAGCTTTTACTTCAAGGGCAATCGGCGGTTCATAGACGTAACATTACGGCCCATGTCTTCCAGAAAAAGTTGAAATCACTGATAAACTACATAGTAAAACTTAAAGTGTTTGGTCCAGTGCGATGCTGGATTTACTCAGTGGAATGGCAAAACCGAGGATTACGACACACACATATACTAATATGGCTACAAGATAAAATTACTTCTAATGAAAATGACGATGTGATTTCTGCTGAAATACCTGATGAAAATGTTGATTAGGGCTTTTAAGGGCTTTTTGAAGGTGAGACTGTTCTTATTCCTTGTATTCCCATGATTCCAACGGATCTGCCTTTTCAATTTAAAAGATTGCAATTCCCAATTCGATTAGCATTTGCAATCACCATCAAAAGAGGGTGATTCAAAGAGAAATTTCAGTATAAATCCTACAATGGCAGAAGAAACAACCGAAGAAGCTGCTCAAAGAATTAATTCAGAGACAAATTTTAGTATAAATCCTACAATGCCAGAAGAAACAGCCAAGGAAGCTGCTCAAAGAGTTAATGCCAAAAGGCTTGCGGCTAATAGAGAAAGTAAGAAAAGAAAGCGTACCAAGGAATCACAAGAACAACATGAAAGCAGGCTTGCGTCTCAAAGAGAAAATGATGACCGGGACACAGAGAATATATATGACGACCGGGAAACTCAAAGAGAAATTACAGACCGGGACACAAATGACAACCGGGACACTGGGAATATAAATGATGACGGGCACAGGGACATAACTACAACGGGGACGCCGGGGGGAGGGGGGCACAGGGGGGATATATAAATGACGACAGGGACACAAAAAATATTCTATTAGCAATCACCATCAACCAAGCTCAAGGGCAATCATTAGAAAAATGCGGTATAGATCTAAATTCGGATGGTTTTTCCCGTGGGTAATTATATGTTGCATGTTCAAGAGTAAGTAAACCTGACAATCTATTTATATGCATAGACAATGGGACAGCAAAGAATGCTGTATATTCACAATAGGTCAAACAGCATAGCCATACACAATCAACCATAAAGAATAATCCATGGACAGGCAGTCATGTCATCAATAAGTATAAGTCGTCATTTAACAAACAATGGAAACAATAAAGACAAATAATTCAGAGGCAACAACCCAACACAAGGGCTCATCAGGAGAATACACTTGCCAATAGGGTTTAGGCACTTTAAATTCTCTACCCAGTCAAGTGTTGTGGCTACCACAGAATATCCATGGCATCCCCGTGTCAGGTATCACCCCCAAAATACATGTCTATGAAAAAAAAAACAGCAAATGTAGAACAACCTAGCAACACCAAAACAAACATATCCTGTTAATATATTCCTCATTTTAGCAACAATAGGTAAACTAAATGTGATAAATTTTACCAAATCACAAATATTAACATTTTGCATAAAACCTGAATGAACTAAACAATTATAGAATTCATCTTTACAATGTGGCTATTTTTTTAAAAAATCAGCTCTATTAGAAACACAATTCAAAATAAATGGCGCTGCATCATCTTTTCGCGAACCTCCAAAATTAGCCGAAAATTCCTTAAGCATTTCTAGATAATTCATTTGGTATTTATTTAAAGGTTCGTTATAATGAAAAATAAATTTTTTAAATTGCCAAGTTAATTTATTTGCAGAATAACCTCTTAATATCAATTTTTGGCTTAAGATTTTACATCTATTATTAAAATCAATATAATTGCTACAAATCCTTGCATACCGAAGTAACTGTGAGAAAAACGCCGAATGTGTGATATTTGAGCGTATATTACTTTCAGGGAATGGGAAACTACTCACTTCTAAATCAAAATCCTCCGTTTTATTATACATTTTATAACTTAACTTATTATTATCAGAAATATTAATATTTAAATCTAAGAAATGATCTTCATGACAAGCGCCATGACTAGGTTCAAGAATAAGCTCTGATGGATATATATTATTAGAAATATCAATGAAATCCTTACAATTTAAAACCAAAATATCATCTAAATATCTTTTATTATTTGACAAAACATGCTTTAAATTATTTGGATTATTCTTATCCATCATATATTTATATTCTAGTTGACTTAAAAACAAGTCAGCTATGAATGGGCTGGCATTCCCCCCATGGGAATTCCCACGATTTGCTTGTACAAATTACCACAAAATCTTATATAAGTATTGTATATAACAAATTCTAATAACTCAAAAATCATATCCAAGCTGTAACATCTCAAGTTAACTGTAGTCTTAAAGCAATTTTTCCATATAGCTTTTTTATAATAAGTTTCTATTTTTAAGAACCTTTTACTAGATAAGAGGAAAGATTTCTTGATAACAGTTTTTAAATTATCTAACACTACATTAAGTGATAGATTAGTATACATTGTCGCAAAATCGAAAGACTCAATTCTTTTAGCTGAAACCATTGTTAAAGAATCTATCACCTGCAGTGAATTATTAACACTCCAATATGGATTAAAATTCGAAAATTTTTTAATACCAGAACAATAGGTTTTAAGTTTATTTATAATTTCCTTTAAAATTAAAGAAAGGTCAGTAGCAGCAATGCAGGTTGGACATTTAGCTGCTCCAGCAATAAACCGTGGTTTAGGGGGATTCTTATGAAATTTTACAGTCCAATATAGGAAAGGGAAATTTTTATCATTGTCATTTATTTTAATATTAAAATTTTTAAAAAGTATTTCTTCAGTCTTTTCAATTAAATTCTCATGCTCTAAATTTACCTTTTTGTAAACATTAGTTGTGCATAACTCCCTTTTTAGATATCACAATATAGCTTCTGAAAAATTATGGCAAAATTATTATTAGCTTTATCCACTGGCACAATAACAAATTCATTCTGTAGATTAGCAATTGCTTGTTTAATCTTAGCATTATAAAATAATGATTTAGTGTTACTATTTTTTATTATTATTTTAATTAAAGGACGAATAGGAAAAACCAAAAATTCGACTCTAAAGAAACACATGGGAACACAAAACCAAGTACTAACAACAAGTACTTGTGAAGGTTCTTACGTATTCGGACATAAATTAAAGGACGAATAGGAAAAACCAAAAATTTAACTCTAAAGAAACACATGGGAACACAAAACCAACTAAAAAAACTGGAATTGAAGCAGCAAAACCTTTAGGAAGTCAACCAAAAATTAAAGGAAATTTTTAAGTATTTTGAGACTTAAATATGATGCAGGAACGTGGATTAAACCAACTGAGTAGACTGCGGCTTAGAAGAGCACCAGCACATAATTTGCTGACTTGTTTTTAGGGTACAACGACAACATCACATCAGAAACCAGCGACATCATCAAAGCAAAGCCCACCACAACATCAGCATCATAGCCCACAATTTATCACTTATCCAAAAACAGATACAAAAAGGTTCTAGGATACATTCTTATATAAAAAAAAGTGCTAGGATACCAACCGATAACAAAAGTTATATCCAGAAAATTTTTTGGGTGACCTAACATCTCTTGAGTTTGCGCAGAGCTTTAAAAAAATACACACAAACAAAAATAAATATATTTTACAGATCGAAAATAAATGACTATCAAGAAAATAGGCACAATTCGGGGGAAGATTAGCTTCGATTTTAGGATTTGGCTTTTAAAACATTGAATTTTATTAACATTTATCATAATTTTAAATAAAGTTTGAAATAAAAGACAATAATTGATAAAATATAGTCATTTCATTCTATTACATCTGAGTCAATTTTGCAATGGCACTGCCCACGAAGAGAATAATTGTTAAGTTTAAAGAAATTTATATTTTTGAATTGTCAAAATTTGAAGAGTGGTACCGAATAGCATGCCATTGTAATAATGTCTTTTAACTGAGGAAATGACAAAACATTATTTATTAAGTTTTTTTTTATGGCGTGTGCTTTACGTGGAATCGTGAACTTTGTAGTTAGGAAGAACTACAAGATCCTGTTTGGACCCTCCTAAGCGACTATGTCTTGAACGAGAATCCAAAAGTGAAAAAGTGAAAAATCGTCCTTTAATTTATGTCCGAATACGTAAGAGCCTTAACAAGTACTTGTTGTTAGTACTTGGTTTTGTGTTCCCATTTGTTTCTTTAGAGTCGAATTTTTGGTTTTTCCTATTCGTCCTTTAATTAAAATAATAAAAAAAAAATAGTAACACTAAATCATTATTTTAAAATGCTAAGATTAAACAAGCAATTGCTAATCTACAGAATGAATTTGTTATTGTGCTAGTGGATAAAGCTAATAATAATTTTGCCATAATTTTTCAGAAGCTATATTGTGATATCTTAAAAAGGGAGTTATGCACAACTAATGTTTACGAAAAGGTAAATTTAGAGGATGAGAATTTAATCGAAAAGACTGAAGAAATACTTTTTAAAATTTTAATATTAAAATAAATGACAATGATAAAAATTTCCCTTTCCTATATTGGACAGTAAAATTTTATAAGAATCCCCTTAAACCACGGTTTATTGCTGGAGCAGCTAAATGTCCAACCCGCATTGCTGCTACTGACCTTTCTTTAATTTTAAAGGAAATTATAAATAAACTTAAAACCTATTGTTCTGGTTTTAAAAAAATTTTGAATTTTAATCCATATTGGAGAGTTAATAATTCACTACAGGTGATATTTTCTGTGTCCCTGTCGTCATTTATATATCCCCCCTGTGCCCCCCAACCCCCGGGGTCCCCGTTGTAGTTATGTCCCTTTGCCCGTCATCATTTATATTCCCAGTGTCCCGGTTGTCATTTGTGTCCCGGTCTGTAATTTCTCTTTGAGTTTCCCGGTCGTCATATATATTCCCTGTGTCCCGGTCATCATTTTCTCTTTGAGACGCAAGCCTGCTTTCATGTTGTTCTTGTGATTCCTTGGTACGCTTTCTTTTCTTACTTTCTCTATTAGCCGCAAGCCTTTTGGCATTAACTCTTTGAGCAGCTTCCTTGGCTGTTTCTTCTGCCATTGTAGGATTCATACTAAAAATTTTCTTTGAATTAATTCTTTGAGCAGCTTCTTCGGCTATTTCTTCTGCCATTGTAGGATTTATACTGAAATTTCTCTTTGAATCACCCTCTTTTGATGATGATTGCAAATGCTAATCGAATTGGGAATTGCAATCTTTTAAATTGAAAAGGCAGATCCGTTGGAATCATGGGAATACAAGGAATAAGAACAGTCTCACTTTCAAAAAGCCCTGAAAAGCCCTAATCAACATTTTCATCAGGTATTTCAGCAGAAATCACATCGTCATTTTCATTAGAAGTAATTTTATCATGTAGCCATATTAGTATATGTGTGTGTGGTAATCCTCGGTTTTGCCATTCCACTGAGTAAATCCAGCATCACACTGACCCAAACACTTTAAGTTTTAGTATGTAGTTTATCAGTGATTTCAACTTTTTCTGAAAGACACGGGCCGTAATGTTATGTCTATGAACCGCCGATTGTCCTTGAAGTAAAAGCTGCTGTATCTCGTCCCAAGATTGATTACATGTAAATGTAATAAATAAATCTGGACGACCATAGAGACGACCATACGCAATAGCATCTTGAGCATATTCATGCATATGATGGGGACTGCCAGCATATGACGAAGGTAAAATCGTTATTCTTCCAACGTTAGTGGTATTACCCTCATTTACAACTGCATCTCGCAAATGAATGTATTGTTCAGACCGGATTTTGGTCTGAGTCAGCGGAAATAACAATTTTATGCGTATCAGTAGGCATCACATCGATTGCTGTTTTGAACAAGCGCACTAAATCATTGTTTTTGTGGAAAAGATGTTGCATTTGGGAAACGATAGACCTTTCAACGTCAGGAGGAATTTTGCAACGTGCATTCAATTCAGAATTGCTATCACTGATTCTCACCTGAGACTGGTAGAAGGGACCCTGCTCTATGATAAATTTGCCCTTTTACTTTGAAAGTAGGCATAAATTGATCTTGATTTTCGATTTGGGCACCAAACGACGGCATTTGGAAACATGAGTTATATTTTCTGATGTTTGATAAAAAAAAAATGATTAGATTCTGACGTAGTTCCAGTAAACAAAGTCTTCAATGGCTCTGGTGGTGCAGCCAGTTGAGGAAGCTTAACTTTTCCTGAGGCGCCACATATTCCCGTTGTTTCACCATTAAATTTCAAGGCCTTGCAATAGGGACAAATTTTAGACATAGTCCTGATTTGAACACATCTACTCAAGCTATAATCATCGAATGGGCTGTACCTGAATGCCAGGCGATAATTTTCAGGATGCTCTTGTGGTTCCTCGGCACGCTTTCTTTTGGCATTATCTCTTTGAGCCTCAAGCCGGTTTTCACATTAATCTTGTGATTCCTCGGCACTCTTTCTTTTGGTAATTTCTCTTTGAGTCGCGAGCCTGTTTTCATGTTGTTCTTGTGATTCCTCAGCACGGTTTATTTTGGTAATTTCTTTTTGAGCCGCGAGCCTGTTTTGACGTTGTTCTTGTGATTCCTCGGCACGCTTTCTTTTCTCACTTTCTCTGTTAGCCGCAAACCTTTGGGCATTAAATCTTGGAGCAGCTTCCTTGGCTGTTTATTCTGCCATTGTAGAGTTTATCCTAACATTTTTCTTTGAATTAACTCTTTGAGCAGCTTCCTCGGCTGTTTCTCCTGCCATCATAGGATGTATACTGAAATTTCTCTTAGAATCGTCCCCTTATATACTTATAATGACGTCTTATACAAAGCCTTATATACTTGTAATGACGTCATATGCGTACAAACACATAAACAAACAACTTATTTTTATATATATACAGAAGATAGATAGATAGATATTGATACATAGCTGTTGGTGTGGCGTTTTACGCCAAACCAACACCTAGCTGGTGGGGGCGCTTGGCAACCACCCCAAGCCCCCCCACGCGCGTAAGTCGTTACGTGCCCTATTAGTTACGCGCCATTGTAGTTGTGTCCCTGTGTACACCTGTGAATATATATATATATATATATATATATATATATATATATATATATATATATATATATATATATATATATATATATATGTTTCTAACTGCGTAAAACTTGCGAATATACAACATTCTTTGCTGTCCCATTGTCTATGCATATACAAAGCCTTATATACTTATAATGACGTCATATGCAAACCCTCTTTTTACAAATAAACAAAAATGTATGCATACAACTTATTTTTAAATAGATAGATAGATAAATACATATACATACACACTATAAATTAACTATGTAAAACTTGCAAATATACAACATTCTTCGCTGACCCATTGTCTGTGCATATAAATAGATTGTCAGGTTTACCGACCCTCGAACATGTAACGTACAATTGTCCATGGGAAAAACAATCTGTTTTAAGATCTATACCGCATTTTTCTAATGATTACCCTTGAGCTTTGTTGATGGTGATTGCAAATGCTAATCGAATCCAGAATTGCAATCTTTTAAATTGATAAGGCAGATCCGTTGGAATCATGGAATTGCGAGGAATAAGAACAGCCCCACCCTCAAAAGGCCCTGTCAAGATTGTTGCCTCTATTACGTTTTCCATTCTTTTTTTACGGCAAGTCGCGTGCCATTGCAAAGAATTGGTGGGTTAATATTTCATAACAGTTTTATTGGTACGCCTATTTTTAGTTGTAGCGCGTGTGGTGGAAACCCTGGAAGATACAGGGAATTTGAACTATGTCGACTGACTTGTAAATTACTTCCTGGTATTCAATATGACGTAAAAAAAATTAAAAAAATATTAAAACCACCATAAAAGGAAAAAAACTGAAAAAAAAGATAAAAATCTATTAATGACGTCATGTTCGTAACGCAAAACCAGGCTTCCGGCTGATAGAGATAGTAAAAAAAAGAAGGCGTGTCGCTGTATTACAAAAGAAATGCGTGTATCGATAAGTGTGTCGATAATTGACCTCCTTTTCTTCAAGTTTCCCTCTTGCAATCGTGGCCCAGAGAATGAAATTTTTCAGTTTCGAAGATTAAGGTTTTTTTTAATCGAATAGAGATTTTCTTTTTGGAGCAGCAAGACATTTTGTAGAAAAAAACGAGCATGTACATTTCCTTAAGGACATTGAAAGTCCCGACTGTCAAAAGAGATGAATTTACAACTATGCTCCATGACAATGTTCGGTTTGTGGGTCTTATTGGGTATATAAAGCACACAAGATATTGTCTGCCGGGCTCTATTAAAGTGACCAGACATTTAGCTTTTGTGGAACAGAGTAGCTTATTAGAGGAATTTCACTCCTTGACAACATTCCAATTATACTTTCTACCGTATTCTGCCCAGTTTTATCATTAGTCTCACTAAAATCTATTAGTGTCCCAATAAGTCTCCTTTTCGAGCTGATAGCGATGATTATGATCGCAAGCTTATCAGAATGTGGGGTGTTGTATCTGCCATTACGGAATAAAATTTTGCATCCATGATTTCGTAGACGGTCTCCTCCCTGATTTCTGCTGAAAGCAAGTCATTGAACTTGTTCTTGAACATGTTGTGTAAATAGGTAACTTTGTATGGTTACCTATGGTAACTTTGTATGGTTACTATATGGTGTATATCATACTAGAAATTTAACAAATTGAATAAAGTCGCCGTATTGTTATTCAGTTGTTTTAGTTTTTCAAAACTCTTTTCTTGTATTTTTAACTTGCAAATGGAACGAATTTCAATTGATATCATTTTGACCCTCTTTGGCCCTTAATATTCATCCAAATCACTCGCGTTCTTAGAAGTGTCCTTTTTGGAAAATTAGACAAATTCTATCAGGCTCGTTGCTTCTAGGAGATAGCTTTAAATTTATGCCTCAATACTTGGCCTTATATTGGAGACTCTAAATATATAATGTTCAACAGAAGATTTTACAAAGATGCCAAGGGATAAATCGTGAGATCATAGAACTCACAGGAAACAAGCTCATAGAAACAAAACTACTAACTGCCACTACTGGCTGGGGCAAGACGACAAATAAGAAAACATTGAGTCGAAATTGAACCTGAAAAGCAAATTCCCACCTAAAAGGGTATATCACGTAGTTCACAAACATAAATTGGTAGCAATAAGTAGGCAAACCTTCCCTTTTCCAAGCTAGAGTCCATCCCATTCTCATAGTTAAATAATAAGGAAAACCAAACAGTAAAAAAGCCCTTAAAGTAGGAGCGCCATCATTTTGCTGTCAGGAAGCATTGCGCCATCTATTTTGCAATACAGAGCGCAATTTCATAAGACTATATGACTCTCTTAGATCACCATCGCGTACTATGGATTTCACCGAAATCTCTAGCCTGGGAAAGTGAACAAAAAGACGCACAGCAAGGATTTCAATGAAGCATTAAATGTATAGTGAGATTTTTACTTTTTACTCAAAAAGTTTCATTGTTTTTTTACAATTTCAGCTAGTGATATTATTCTCCTAATTAACATTTGTATTTTAAAAAGTACACTTTCTTCAAACCAATAGAATTTAAAGATGAGTTACTTTTCCCTTACATATATAACTGGCAATTTCTCAGGAAGACATATTTGATTGTTCGACTTCAATTTTCGCCAGTCTTTTTTTTTGCTATTTAAACTAGGATAAGAGTTTCTCAACTGCCTGTATCTGTCGTCATGATAAATAGAAGACAAACAACGTGTGACATGAGAATTATATGATTAATTCTAGAGAAAGTATGCCAAAAAAAGAATTGGGCTAACTGATAGAATTCTCTCGTTTGTAAGAAATGTGAATTAATGGCTATTATGCTCATTTAATCTTTTTCTGTTTGTTTTTTTTCTTCTTCCTAACACAAAAAAATATTCAATTTTCAAAATTATTCAGAAATGGAAAAAAAATCTTATAAGCCCCCCCCCCTCTCCCAGCAAAAAAAAGACAATATAAAATAGGGACTGAAAAATGTCCATATTTAAATCTCGTTAAAAACTCCCTTGGTGACCCCCACCACTCCCCGGGAAAATATCAGTCCATACTTTTTAATATAGTGTATGCTAAGCTTTCCAAGTGAAACTCTTCAGAAGAAAAGAGTTCGTTACTGAAGGAACATTCAAAAATATATGAATAACTATAAATGTATAAAGAGTAATGGTAATACCTTCGTGCAAAGTGGCAGAATTTTATTTTAAGAGAAGTGAATTATCAGCTTAAATGTCCTTCTAATAATATTTTTATGTGTTGTTTTTTTCTTTTTAATGAAGAAAACATCTAACCAACTAGAAATTAAATCCAAAATATGAGCGTTTTCCAATAATTTAAAAGGGAAAAGCTTTATAGAAAAGGACGAAAATATATAAAAACACTATCATTTTTCAGAATAAGGATTCTTATGCAAAATGCCAACACCTTCCAAATTCAGGGGTCACCTGATCCTAGACAAATCAAAACCTTCCAAGACAGGGGTTATCGGCAAATATTCATACAACATCTACAGTCTAGAACAAAACAAACAATTTAGGACAGTCACTCTTAATTCACATTAGAAATTGTTCTAGTGTGAAATCGTCCCCGTTACGTATTGTTAGATATTGAAACTGGACTTACAGATATCAGTCCATGGTGGTTCTAAGCCTGGGCAGAGGGGACTGTTGTCCCCCTGCATATTTCCTGATATCAGACATTAAATTCCTTTTATTACACATTTTTACATTCCTATGGTATACCATGCCCACCCCAAGGAATATGAGGCTTAAAAACTCTACTGTATCAGTCATCGTTGAACGTCGTTGGAAGTAATAATTCTATGACTTTTAATTTTAGTTTTAGAGATTGTATTTTACTGAAGGTCTTATTTAATTTATATAAGTATTTTTTTAGGAAGACTTATTTAATGTTTGAACAAGTTTCACTGCCTAAGAAATTCCCAAATATTTTATCTGTTGTTTGATTTTTGTTTGAAATATACAATAATTTTCTGTCTAATGCAGGTGATTTATTCTGCAGGTAAAAACTTTCAAACTTAATTTTGAAGACACGGTAATATACAAAATATGAACAAATGACTTTTTTTTAAACTATCCATATCCTGACACAAATATTTCGTATATTTCCTGCTCAAATTCAGGCGAGGAATCTGTTGTTTGAATGATACAACCATCATAGCCACGATATCCCCCGCCAAAAAAAAAACATTTTTTTAGTTGTTTGACCTGATTTAGCAAAAGTTGCTTCATTTAAAAACAGAAAAAAAAATCTAATTTCAAAATTAAAATAACGATATATGATTTTATTTTTTTAAGTAAACCCCCTCTTTCTAAAAGGACATAAAAGAAAGAAAACTTTGGTTCAAAATTTTTAGGAAATTCTTTCTCCTTTTCTGCAAAAACACACCTTGAAAATTTAGCACATGGCGTCCGCCTTTTTGAAAAACCTTCAAACCCCGAAGTTTTGTTGCCATAGGAAACTCAAATTTTGATAAAGTAGGTGTAGATAGAAATTGATAGAAAGTAGGTGCAGGAGTAACGGGGTTTATTTTCTATTCTCTTTCTAGTTACTCCTATTACAGAAAAGAAACTACATTTAAAGCACAAAAAAACTAATTTTTAGTTACTAATTTCAAGATCATGCCTACATAACGATATTATGACTAAATTGGCGTTCTTTTTCTCTGGACTAGAACGATAAGGGCAAAGTGAGCTGAAAAAAGAAAAGGAAAAAAATGTCAAGAATAAACAGAAAGATACTTCCAGAATTAAATTCATTTATTTTTCCGAATTAACAGTAAAGACCGACACCCAAAACAATTAAACATGTTTTATTTGATGAACCGTTTTATTTGATAGCTACATATATCTCTTAAACAATCATCAAAAGCAATTGAAGCAATACACAGTCTTTATATTCTTCACATTTTATATCACAGAGTTCATCCGTAGCCCAATCACTGGTGTCGGGACACTTAGCAAACAAGCTACTTTATTGATGAGAAGTCTCTGGTAATCCACTTTGGTTAGTACCTGCCGAAGTAGGAGCGACGCTGATAGGAAAAGATATGGAATTCAATTAGGTTTGATCAAGTTCTTTTTTGCTTCTCTGCTCGGAAATGAAGTCCTGGAGAAGCGAGCAGATGGACTGAGGACCGACTCACTGTCCATAAGCCTCGTTTTTTCATAAATTGCAAGGCAAAATGTCAACTTTTGTGAAAAGCATCAAATCAAACTTAGCGCTGGTCGAAGAATGTCTCCTGAGCTCAACAGCTAATAGTTCCTTCTGGTAATTGATTGACTCAGCCATATTACTAGTTTCGGGAATCTACCTGAAAAACACTGCCATCTCTTGATCATCAGCAAGACTTTACTTGCCAAATCATAATTATAACAACTAACTTTCACAGTTGCCTGTTTGAAGGGGCGAAGAACCCCAATGCAGGTTATACAATGGACTTGTCATTGCTGTTCAAGATTTTTGATTTTAAGGTCATGAAGGTTTCCATTGAAGAAGTTACGCAGTGGCTGTTTTCGTTTAGAATACATATTTATCATAATACGACTGCTGTTCCATCGAACATTCATGTTCTTTGTGATAAATGAACTAAGCTTATATGTCTTGCAGATATATTCAAAAGGATTATATGACTTTGAAGATATTTTCAGGATTTTAACCCGCACTCGTATTTTTACCAGTACTGCACACTACATCAGTACTTCACAAGAAACGCCTCTTTGTCTAGGTGTAGAGTTCTCATGTAGCTGTCAAGTAGCTTGGTCATTTTATTCCGAGCTACTATTATCAGCTTTGGTGTAGTCAGTGAGCCCAAAGAAATTCGATTAGACTGCTTTAGTTACTTTACAGGTAAGACTGCATTAATATTGGATTAATTTCCACAGTAGCATTTATTTTTTTATCCAGAAAGGGTAAAGACAGTGCTACTCGCTAGATTGCAAGTATCACAAATTCAATATAAAAAGTCGTTAAACTGCCCTACGTACTATTCACAATCAAAACATGGAAAATGAAGAAAAACCAGTTTAATAAAAAAAAAATGATAGCAAAAAGACGGCTATCCGCTTTGTGTCTTTTCAGTTTCCTATAAAAAAAAAGAAAAAGAAATGAAAAAGAAAAAGACAGAACCGAAACCGGTAGGAGAAAACAGAAACAAAAACGATAAAGACCCCTACTTTATCCTTTTGTACTATTGTATTACTCCAAATACCAGAGCCAGACTCTGGAAATCCCTTCGTCCAAACGTTTGTAGACAGAATTCGTCAGAATCGTACACCATCCAAAATCACTCCAGACATTTTTGGTAATTATTCAAGTTTTAGCAATATCCCAAGCAACATATAACAGTTAGGGTCGCGATTTATAAAAGGAACTTTCAAATTTCTTTTTTGGGAATCAACAACATTTATCCGCCTCTTTTTTCTTTAAAAACCAATAGGAGGATCGACAAAATCTCTTAAGTACTTCTCAGTAGCACACTAAAGATGGTTAACATTGAAGATATATTAAATTCATTTGGACAGGCATTTCCCCTTAACACATGAATATTATCATATTCAGAGCCTCAGTTTAACTCCGACATCATTTGCAGCCTTAGGAACTAAACCCTGGATAGAATTTTTTATTCCCAATGTTGTTGATTCCCAAAAATGAAATTTGAAAGTGTACTGTAGAAATATCTACAGTAAAATTAAGAGTCATAGAATTATTACTTCAACGAAGTTCAACCATGACTGATACAGTAGCGGTTTTAAGCCTCATATTCCTTGGGGCGGGCATGGTATACCATAGGAGTATAAAAATGCAAAATAAAAGGAATTTAAGGTCTGATATCAGGAAATCTGCAGTTGGACAGTAGCCCCCTCTGCCCAGGCCTAGAACCACCATTGGACTGATATCTATAAGTCCAGTTTCAATATCTAACAATGCGAAACGGGGACGATTTCACACTAGAACAATTTCTAATGTGAATTAAGAGTGACTGTCCTAAATCGTTTCTTTTGTTCTAGACTGTTGGTGTTGTTGGACAAGATGGGAAGCCGAAGATGATTTCAGACCCATACAGTCCGTGTTCTTCTTTCTCATGGAAAAAGGGCCGAGTTAACTATGGATGAATATTTGCCGCTAACCCCTGTTTTGGAAGGTTTTGATTTATCTAGGATCAGGTGACCCCTGAATCTGGAAGGTGTTGGCATTTTGCATAAGAATCCTTATTTTGAAAAATGATATAGTGTTTTTATATATTTTCTTCGATTTCCTATAAAGCTTTTCCCTTTTAAATTATTGCAAAACGCTCATATTTTGGATTTAATTTCTAGTTGGTTAGATGTTTTCTTCATTAAAAAGAAAAAAACAACACTAAAAAATATTATTAGAAGGACATTTAAGCTGATAATTCACTTCTCTTAAAATAAAATTCTGACACTTCGCACGAAGGTATTAGCATTACTCTTTATACATTTATAGTGATTCATACATTTTTGAATGTTCCTTTTTTCCTTCAGTAACGAACTCTTTTCTTCTATAGAGTTTCATTTGGAAAGCATAGCATGCACTATATTAAAAAGTATGGACCGATATTTTCCCGGAGAGTGGTGGGAGTCACCAGGGTTTTTTTTAATGAGATTTAAATATAGACGTTTCTCAGTTCCTATTTTATATTTGTATTGTCTTTTTGTTTGCTGGGGGAGGGGGGGGGTTATAAGATTTTTTTTCAATTTCTGAATAGTTTTGAATATTGAACATTTTTTTGTGTTGGGAAGAAGAAAAAAAAAAACAGAAAAAGATTAAATGAGCATATTAGCCATAAATTCACATTTCTTACAAACGAGAGAATTCTAACAGTTAACCCAATTATTTTTTTTGGCATACTTCCTCTGGAATTTACATATAATTCTCATGTTATATGTTAAGAAACTCTTATCCTAGTTTCAATAACAAAAAAAAACGACTGGCGAAAATTGAAGTAGAACAATCAAATATGTCTTCCTTAGATATTGTCAGTTATATCTGTAAGGGAAAAGTAACTCATGTTTAAATTGTATTGGTTCGAAGAAAGTGTTTACTTTAAAATACAAATGTCAATTAGGAGAATAATATTACTCGCTGAAATTGTAAAAAACAATGAAAATTTTTGAATAAAAAGTAAAAAACTCACTAGACATTAAATACTCTGCTGAAATCTTTGCTGTGCGTCTTTTGTTCCCTTTCCCAGGCTAGATATTTTGGTGAATTCCATAGCACACGATGGTGATCTAAGAGAGTCATTTGGTCTTTATGAAATCGCGCTCTGTATTGCCAAATAGATGGCGTAATGGTTCCTGGCAAAAAAATAATGACCTTCCTCCTTTAAGGGCTTTTTTACTGTTTGGTTTTCTTTATTATTTAACTATAAGAACGAGATGAACTCTAGATAGGAAAAGGGAAGGTTTGTCTACTTATTGCTACTAATCTATGTTTCTGAACTACGTAATATACCCTTTTAGGTGAGAATTTGCTTTTCAGGTTCAATTTCCGCTCATTCTTTTCTTAATTGTCGTCTTGCCCCAGCAAGTAGTAGTTGTTAATAGTTTTGCCTTTGTGAGCTTGCTTCCTATGAGTTCTATGAAAAAATTTTCTTCCAAAAAATGCCACAGTGAGATAAGAAATGCAGACGCAGAACGAAAATAACGCGTTCATTTTTTGTATTTAAATCTCTAACTGTAAACATTTTTAAAGTATGAAATTCATATAATCTGTTTTCAATTTTGTTAGATAGACCCAAGCCTTTCAATATCTGAAGATTTTTAAGATGATACAAGTCAAAAAGTCCCTAACTTTGACGGCATAAACGCGCGCGGACAGAGATTCTGGTCCTGGGCACACTAAAATTTCTAATTTTCCCGAACATCTCGCCAAGTCGATTCCAATTTTCAGATGAAATGTTTGTTTATTATTCACCCCCCCCCCCCCTTCCTGAAAAAATTGTTTTTACGTCCCTGTGTTACTGACCGAAATAGAAGGGCTTGTAGAAGTTAACTCACTTAGTATCTACAATCGTTCAAATGGTTTGAAACTTCTAACTCCCAAGTTGATATCAAACATGTTGGGTGCTATACAGTTGCATCCAAGCCGCATTATGGTTGCTACCCTAGTGATTTATATCTAGTGGTTTTTTGATATTGCCTAGAAAGAAAGTTACGAAGTCAGCACATATATCACTAGATTATTGAAGAAAATCACTAAATCAACCAATAAATCACTATCATGTGGTGATTTTTTTTTTCATCGGGTTGCATCCCTGGGTTACACCTGTTGATAAAAAGAAGAAGATTTATGAATGATATACACCGTTCCCTGATTCTAACGTCATAATTGTGTCATAAATGGCAAAAACTAAAAATGGAGATTAAAATGGCAAAAAACTTGGCTTGAAAATCTTATATCAAAAGCAATTTGTCCCCAAGTTTTGTCAGCTAATATTTGTGTACTTATATGTTTATGTTTGTGTACATGCCAGAAGAAGTAGAAGCAGTTTGTAGTTTTGCTTCTGTGAGCTTGCTTCCTATGAGTTTTATGACCTCATGATTCATCCCTAGGCATCTCTGTAATGTCTTCTGTTGAACTTTATATATTTAGAGTCTCCAATATAAGCCCAAGTATTGAGGTTCTTGTTTTTGTTGTTATTTTTTTGTCGAGTGGTTCTTTACTTATCAAAAACAATGTTCATCTACTCGAATTTTACATCAGCTGTCGAGTGAGAAATAATACATCAATTATAAAAACGGTTTATCATGAACTGGTCATCGTGCAAGTGATTCTTGCTAATAGCAATCAAAATAAAAAAATAGAAAGAAGGAAAATGGAAACATCATAAGAATCAACTTTTATATGGTTATTGTTAATATGTAAAATTCTTTAAATTTAAAGCTATCTACTAAAAGCTACGAACCTCATAGAATTTGTCGAATTTTCGAAAAAGGACAATGCTAAAAACGGCAGTAATCTTGATGAATATCAAGGCCAAAGAGGGTCAAAATGATATCACTTGAAATTTACCGTTCCATTTGCAAGTTACAAATACAAGAAAAGAGTTTTGAAAAACTAGAAAAACTGAAAAACAAAACGGCAACTTTGTTCAAACAGTTAAATTTCTAGCATGATGTTTGTCTACTATTGAAGCTTGATTCCCGATACAGACCATAAAAAGTTACCTATTTACAGAACAGTTTTGGGAACAAGTTGATTGACTTGCTTTCAGCAGAAATCAAAGAAAAGATCATCTACGAAATCATGGATGCAATATTTTATTCCGTGACGGCGGATAAAACAACCCACATTCTGACAAACTTGCGATCATAATTTGCACTGTCAGCTCGAAAAGGAGACTAATTGAGGGACTAATAGATGTTAGTGAGACTAATGATAAAATTGGGCATTGAAATTATATTTCAATTATATGAAATATAATTGGAACGTTTTCAACGAAAGAAATTCCTCGAGATAAACTCCTCTGTACCTGAAAAGCTCAATATCTGGTCACTTTAATGGAGCCCGGCTGATAGTATCTGAACTTTTTGATCACTGTCTGCCTTGTATTCCCTACCAAGCCCACGAACTGAATACCATCATAGAACATAGATGTAATTCGTTTCTTTCGAAGGTCAGGCTTTCCAACGTTCTTAAAGAAATGTACATTGTCAAGGAGATGAACTCCTCAAATAAACCTCCTCTAGACCGTGCAAGTGCAATGTCTGGCCACTTTAATGGAGCTCGGCAGATAGTTTCCCAACTTCTCAATCGTTGTGTGCTTTATATTCCCTAACAGGCCCACAAATTGTCATAGAGCATAGTTGCAATTCATCTCTTTTGACAGTCAGGATTTTAAACGTAATTAAGGAAATGTACATGCTCGTTTTTTTTTTTCTACAAAATATCTTGCTGCTCCAAAAAGAAAAACTCCATTCGATTAAAAAAAAAACAAAAAACTAATCTTCGAAACTGAAAAATTTCATGCACTGGGCCACGATTGCAATAGGGAAACTTGAAGAAAAGGAGGTCAATTCATCGACACACTTGTGATGGTTAAAGCTGCAAAGAAACTTTTTGGAAAAAAGATCAAATGAACAATTTAATTGGCAGTGCAGCAGAGTTTGCCAAAAAAATGGAAACTGATCCAGAGGTTTATTTCACCAGACATCATTATCGGCGTCTTCAATCATCTTGCTTTGGCAGTGTAGCTCAAAGTCAAACCAAGATGTCACTGTATCAGTCCTATAGATGGCATTTAGGATTCTGATTGATAGGTTGACTACAATTATAGGAGATAATCTCAGAAATTACCTTTTCCGTCTTCAGCCGTTTTGCTCCTTACTTTAGCCTTCTTCCAAAAAATGGATTTCAGTTGCAGATATTGATCTAGCAACTGCGTTTTTCCCAAACCAGGATTCTACTGCTCTTGAAGTAGAGTTTGAAATTTTGTTTCAGTTCTGTAAAAATCAGCTTATGGGAGCATCTTCTTTGTAAATTAACACTGACGGCACCTGTTGCGTTACTGCCACCGAAATAAAATTTAGAAAGCTCAAGTTGTTACAAATTGGTTTATTCTCGACTAGATTTCTTCTCCACAATATTTGACAATTGTAACCAAGATAAACAGCCTAAATGAATTTTATTTAATTGTGTTATAGTATTTATAGAAATAAATGTTGAATTTTCCATTTTTTCTATATTGTTTCCTTCCATGAATACGTTTTAGTGGTTTATTTATTGACAACCGTCTTTGTATTTTAGGCAAAATATTCAAGTTCTTTAGCATATTTTATCTACAGACTCTTAATGTCCTGTGGTGGCGCAGTGGATTTGACCTTAGCTTGGTAACACGGGACCCAGAGATCGAATCACGCTGCAGGAATGCACTGCAGGGCCGGCGCAGGGACCTTATTAGTAGTCAAGAAGCGTCGTTAATTCTTAAATAAATAATAATACAGACTCTTCAATTTTTACCTATTTTTCTCGTATTTGTTGTTTGCATTCTAATTACAAGGTTTCTAATAAATGAACTAATGCAAATGAACCTTTCAAACTACTCTCTGTGAAACCTTTAATCTGTTTTGGAACAAATGTGCCAATCTATGGATTTATATGAAGGTTTTATACCTGTGTATTTAAAATAGCCGAAAACAGCCTTTTTTGATGCATTAAAAAAACAGCAGCAAAAAAAAAACAGGGTGTTAGAACTCAAAATTTTTTTTAATTGTTGCTGTCTCAAAATATCTCCACCTCTGGATGACAAAAGTTTCCTCTGAAAAAAGTACCATGATAAGATAAAAATGCAGACGTAGAATATGTTAAACTAAAATAACGCGTTTATTTTTTGTATTTAGTGTAAACATTCTCAAAGTATAAAATTCAGCTAATCTATTTTCAATTTTGTCAGATAGACCCAAGCCTTTCAATACCTGTAGATTTTTTATGATGTTACAAGTCCAATAAGTCCCTAACTTTGACTTCATAAACGCACGCAGAAGACAGAGATTTTGGGGTTGGGCACATAAACTTCAAATTTTCCCGAACATCCCACCATGTTGATTCAAATTTTCAGATACAATGTTTTTCATTATTCACTGCCACCCCCCCCCCCCCCCCACCCCCTGAAAAATATAGTATTTTCGTGTCTGTATTACCGACAGAAATAGGAGGGCTCGAAAAAGTTAACTCAATTAGTAACTATAATCGTTAAAATGGTTTGAAACTTTTAACTCCCAAGTTGATATTAGACATGTTGGGCTCTAAACAGTTGCATCCAAGCCGCACCATGGTTGCTACCCTAGTGATTTGTGTCTAGTGATTTTGTATTTTGCCTAAATAAAAAAGTCTCTAAGTCACCACATAAATCACTAGTTTTTTGAAGAAAATCACTAAATCAACCAAAAATCTAGGGATTTTTCTTCTCATCGGAAGGCGACCCAGGGTTACATCTGTTGATAAAACGAAGAAGATTTATGAATGAAATACATCCTTCCATGATTCTAACGTCATAATTGTACTGTATTAAAATGGCAAAAAATAAAAGATGGAGATGAAAATGGCAAAAACTTGGCTTAAAAATCTTATATCAAAACCAACTCGTCCCTATGTATTGTTATTTAATTCTTTGTCTTCTTGTCTTTTATCAAATTAATCACAGAGATACACAAAATGCTCATTCAAGATCCAATTAATTTTCTAATCATTAATCTTCTGTCTCCTAATTAAGAAAAATTATGTCCCAGATATTTAACCTGATCGACCAGTCTTAAAAATTACACTGTAAAATTGGACTTCGCCCAAATTAGCAAATTATAGTGCACAATAGTCACGTTATTTACACTGTATTTGTGTTGTCTCTTTTTCATTCACAAGCCTGACTATAGAGTGGCTCGGTCATTGCTTGTAAGTAACTGAAGAGTTGAAATGTCCAGATCACCCACGGATAACGTGTTTTAGCACTAAGCAATATTTTTATGAAAACATAACGAAAAAAGGATAAGTTATATGTGTAAATAGTTAATGAGTATTAGAGCCCAAGGCTAGGAAAAACCATTTGCATCGGGCATTACTCGGAGTAATTCAAGAAACAAGTGGGGAAAACACCCTCAGTAACCACCTTTTATCACTAAGAAAATTGTCCTCAGAACCACAATCAAAAAGGGCTTAGTCTTGTGTCATCAGTGTAACTAGAAACTTTGTTAGGTTTCGGTCATTCTCGTGAGAGGTTTGAGGGCACAACTTCCGCCAACTCACTTGCAAGAGCTTAATATATAGCTGTAACTGGTGCTGTGTGTGATAACGGGGCAAACGTTATCAACGTTCTTTCCGTAGATAGTTATTGATCTATTAGAACCCGAGGCGAAAAAAATTATAATTTTTTCCAAGAGTACAACACTGGGGCCTGGGCATTGCTCGGAATAGCACAAGCGACAAGTGTGGAAATCAGTTGTTTCCTGGTGTTTGTGTGATAACAGCGCAAACGTTTTCAGAGTTCTTCACGTAGATAGCTATTAGAACCCAAGGCTAAGGAAATAAATGTTTTTTCCCACAAGTACGATCACAATAAGCTCGGGTATTGCTCAGAATAGCACAAGCGACAAGTGTAGAAATCACCTTCGGTAACCATCTTTTATCACTAAGTGAAATCCTCGTCGAAATAAAAAAAAAAAAAGGTTCAGTATTTTGTCATCAGTGTAAATAGTTAACGAGCTATGAAAGCCTGAGGCTAAGGAAAATAATAAACCAAAGCGTAACATGTAGCTAGATCGTTAAATTTTCAAACATATCATGTTTTGTAGCTGTGACAAAGGTCTGCCGCGAAGTTGTAATTGCAGAGATAGTGTCAGATAGTCGGCCCACCTACCCTCGACTGGGATCAGATAGGACTGATGAAAGTCTAAATGACACATTGTTTGTCCTTGCCCAAAGGGGATATTAAAGCCAATTAGAGTTTGTCTTTTTTCTGACACAGCTATCCATCCTTATATAGACGACGATGTATAATTAGTAGTAAAAAACGAGCTTTTCATAATATTAAAGAAGAAAAAGTTTTCTCAAAATGTAACTAAAGAGACACAATAAATCTTCAAATGAATGATATTACCCTTTCGTATGTAGCTATTCACTACTGATTTATATGGCTTCAAAATATTTCTTATTCGACGGCCCTCGTGTTTAAGCAGTCGTTCACAAGAATTGGGACTAAAAGTCAAACTTTGCTGCAAAGATTGAGGGGCTGAGGAGGGTGTATACTAGCTTAAATATGGAATAATTTCTGTTCGTTCTAAGTTTTAATATCATTCTTTACTTTTATTTGAGAAAACTTTCCTTTTATGTTTAATCTCTGTTGGTTTTTCAGAGAATATCTAGGACCATTCTTTGGGTCATATTGAATGAGGGAAGGGCACCGCCCCTCAAAAATGATTCTTTAAATTAACATTTTTACCCAAAATTGCCCAAAATTATCCAAAATAGAGAAAAGAATCCCAAAATTTGGCAATACAGCATAGGTGAAATAGGTAATAAGCTGATAGTAATAATCTCCTTCTACCGCCAAAACCGTTAGAAACCTCTTTCTTGAGTTTAAAAATTGCCTTTTGTCAGTAAGCCTGCGTCTGCTGAGAAATTACTCCTGTAAGAACTGGTCGCTGGGTAAAACTTAATCAGGAATACTTCTGTCAGAGACATATACGGGGGTGGGGGCATGGGATGCAAATTTTCCAGAAGTTCAAAGTCTTCCTAAATTTCTGAACACTTCTGAATAGAAATATCATATAAAATGTGTTTTGTTGATTATCTTCTCTCCTACTCCCCCCCCCCTAAACAAAAATTACGTGCCTGCTTTCTGTCTACAAGTTTTAAATTATTCAACATTTACCGTAATTGCGATTCGATATTAATAAAAATTTGTAATTTATTTTTTAATAAAAATGACTTATTCATTAAATAACAGTGTAAGCTTTGGCTGCTAAAGTTTATCATATCGTATCCGCTCATTCTACCCACTTAGTGTTCATGCTGAAGCATCACAAAGCCTCGATTGAAAAAAAAGGACTTAAAATTATTCGTCCATGAGATATATGTGCAAAAAAAAAAGAAATCGGATTTATAGAACTTGTTAGTTGATTGTCAGGAGAATCTTTCCTGATGAAGAACATGAGGTTACAGAAGGGACTCTTGTTACCTCAACTGTTACGAGGAATTAGTGCTTCAGAAGGATATAAAAGCATATTCTTGTAAAAGACCGGTATGTTCCCCGCATCAAGACATTTTTGAAGTAAGTTTTGGAGGACCCTGGGGATTGTTATCCCCAGGGATAACAATCTGCCGTAGGACCCTTTTCCGCGAGAGGTGGCAGACCACAAGATAAATATAGTGAAGAAACTAACATTACCTTGTACTGCTGTGTCAACCTATGATAATCAAGGTTGCAGTGGTAGCTGCAACCTAGTAAAGAGCGAACAACAGCCCATAGTAGCCAAAAGTTAAAATAACAGCCTTGTATGGCGTCAGATCAAAATGAAAATTTACAATTGGAATCAGCATAGTCGAAAACCTTATACAAGGACATTACAGTCCCTAACATTGAACAACAAGGAAAGTCCTTGTTTTTGACTGGGTAGCAAAAACAACAAGTTTTTTGCATGGGTAGCACTGATCTGTCTTCCGATTTTTTCTTTTTTTCCCCCCAGAGGTGGCGGTTTACTAGAACACCATAGAGATGCTTAATGGCTCATTCAAGAGCTATTTCTCACATCTATGTGCTTTTTATACATTCAACCATCTGGAAGTGCGGTATGGCACACAAATGGTACTTTCTGTGCCATTTCACAAGGGGTGGGGCTAATGGGCTACCGAAACATCGTAGAAAAATGCTTGATATCTCACATAAAATCCATTTCTCATATATGCGTTTGCTCTATGAATTCCATCCGCTCCAAATGCCAAATGGCTCTGAAAATGGTACTATTGGTGCATTGCCTCGAATAGGAAATCTGGGGCTAATGGGCTACCAGAGCTTCTCAGAGAGATTTTTAATGGCTCATTTGGAAGTTATTGCTCATATCTACGTGCTTCTTGTCTTCTACCATCTGTAAGTGTCATATAGCACTAAAACTGGCACTAAAATCACATTAGTCCGTTGGGAGATTTCCCTATGAACTCTTTAACACGGTCAGCCGGCGTTGCGGCTAGGAAAATAATTTCTAAAATAAAGAACGTTCTTAAAAGGAAGAAATTCATAGAATAACAAATAATTAAATCATAAAATTTCAAATGCCTGTCCCTTGACATACCCCCCCCCCCTCCTGTATGTAAAAGTTCAGCTTCACAAAATATAGTTTAATGCCCTCACTCTTTATAATAGAAACTTTTATTAACTCGTTTTTTTTAATAGCCAATTACAAATGTATTTGTTGAATAAGATCCAATAACCATGTTTTTGGTGATTACATAACTCACCATATTCTTTTGGAAAATGGCTGTAAGTTACAGAATTATGGTCCTAGAAGAACAAATAAATTGAATTCGATTATTAGTCACCGTAGTTCAGTTACTAGCGCGTTACACTTTGAATCAGAATGGCATGGTTTCAGTTTCTTAATCCGGCATTTTTCTTTTCAATCATGGTTTTGTTCCTTATATATGATTTTTTTCAGCTGATTCACTATTTTTGTTAATTTTTTTGTGAGTTGTAAAATATTTCATTAACTAATTTTGGAACAAAATACGCCCCGGACCCGACCCCTTGCCACTTAGGGGTTGGAGAAGTATAGGCATATGGTTCTGGAACCGCTCAAAGTTGTATCTCCAAAGAACGATTACTTATTTTGATATTTATTTGTTTATATTATTTTATTTTACTATTTAATAGACGGAATAAAACTATTTGTAGTGTATATAGAGAAATCTTAGCACTAAGAATCTTTTTTTATTTTTTACTGTGCTATTTTTCTAGTTGTCAGGCTACTTTCCAACTTCTTCTTCTTTATTGCTATTTCACACCTGCATGTCTAAAGCTTTTTGGTGTCTATCTGAGGGGAGGGGGGAGATGTAAAGTGAAATAAATTAGGCATATCAACATTTTGTTTAGATTTGAAATATTTTGTATACTAACAACATTTTGTTTAGCTTGTTCTATAGTTATTCTTTCCTAACTGTCGAGGTTGCCCACCTTCAAAAATTGTGCACACCCTTTTGTGTAGCATAGATTTCTGAGCACTATTAGAAAAACAATCTTTACTTTAAAAAATGTTTGAAATGTTTTCTCTTTTCTTACTTTCAAAAATAAGAAAATTATCAAAATTTAAAGAAATAAATATCAGTATATGTCATCAAACTGACAATCCACGGTCATTTGTTTTGTTGTTGTTTTTTGGTAAAGCACAAATTGTGTTCTGGTCTTTACTTTTCTCTGAAAAACTTCTTTTATATAAAAAGTTTTTAAAATTAATCATAGAATGAAAAGTACACTTGATCATGAATCTCATTCCAGACATTTTAACTCAAAATCAGTTTATTCCATGAACAAAAATTTTGAAGATCTTCAACCAATCAGCATAATTTTTTCCATTCTTTCCAACGGTCTGCGTGGGGCCTCAGTTTGGCCTTCCGTTGTCTAGCTGCATAAAATTCAATTTTATTCTAACCGACATTGGAGCACTCGTTCTGAGACCAAGATTATCTTAGTATGTCAATTAAATAAAATAAACAAGTTTTTTTAACTGAAAGTAAGGAGCGACATTAAAACTTAAAACGAACAGACATTACTCCGTATATGAAAGGGGCTGTGCCCTCCTCAACGCCCCGCTCTTTAGGCTAAAGTTTGAATCTTTCTCTCAACTCTAGTTTTTAAAACAGTAAAAAACTTTTGCGTAAAGAGCAGGGCGTTAAGGAGGGAGCACCCCCTTTCATATACAGAGTAATTTCTGTTCGGTTTAAGTCTTAATGTCGCTCCTTACTTTCATTAAAAAAACTTGTTTTTTTATTTAATTTCTGAACGTTTTACAATTAATACATGTTTTGATTTTGGGTCTCCGCACATGAATGATTAAAATGAAATTTGTATAGTATTTTTTTTTGCTAAATGGCTTTCTCTTAATTTTGATTGGACGATTTTGAGAAAAAAGGGGTGGAGGAGGAGACCTAGTTGTCCTCCAATCTTTTGGTTACTTAAAAGGGCAACTAGAACTTTTAATTTTTTACGAACGTTTTTATTAGTAAAGAATATACGCAACTTGCGAATTAACTTACGTAACGGACTTCTATATTCGTACATTTTTATTACGTACATGATCAGGTTTTCCCCTCGTTAATACCTCGCTCTTTACACTAAAGCTTAAATTTTCTCCTAATTCTTTGAGAATGACCACTGAATCACAAAGGCCGTAGGATAAATAGTTGAAATTACCAAAAATACTTTAGCGCAAAGAGCGAAGTGTTTAGGAGGAGATGAACCCCTCATATGCGTAATAATTTCTGTTCGTTTTAAGTTTTAATGCTGCTCCTTACTTTCAGTTGAAAAAACTTTTTCATATATTTTTTCATTGTTTTAAATAATGCTAGAAGATCCTGCGCCCCCTTCATGGAAATTCTCTTCCCCCATGACAAATTCCTACATGGAAAGATATTCCCGAGTCACTCCTTCCCCTGACCCCCCCCCCCAACCACAAAAAAATCCCCTGAAAACGTATGTATGCTCCCCAATAACCATTACCATATGTAAACACTGGTCAAAGTTTGTAACTTGCAGCCCCTACCCCAGGGACTGTGAGGGAATAAGTCGTCTTCAAAGACATATTTATCAGGTTTTTCGACTATGCTGAACAAAATGGCTATCTCAAAATTTTAATCAATCGACCCTGGGAAAAAATTAGCGTGGAAGGGGGCCTAGGCGCCCTCCAGGTTTCTGGGTCACTTAAAAAGGGTACTAGAACTTTTAATTTCTGTTAGAATGAGGCCTCTCGCGACATTCTAGGACCATTGGGTTGTTACGATCAACCCTGGGAAAAAGAAAAAAAAGCAAAAAAAGAAAACAAATAAACACGCACCCGTGTTCTGTCTTCTGGTAAAAAATACGAAATTCTACATTTTTGTTGATAGGAGCTTGAAACTTCTATAGTAGGGTTCTCTGATACGTTGAATGCGATGGTGTGATTTTTAATATGATTTTATGACTTTTAGGGGGCTTTTCCCCCTATTTTAAGAAATAAGGCAAATTTTCTTAGGCTTGTAACTTTTGATGGGCAAGACTAAACTTGATGAAACTTGTATAGTTAAACTCAGATTAAAAATTTGATTCTTTTGATGTAACTATTGGTATCATTTTTTTTTTTTTAGAGTTTCGTTTAATATTGGGCTGGGTCGCTCCTTACGACAGTTCGTTACCACGAGCTCTTTGATTTCTTTTCAGCATCATTTACAATGAAAGAATAAATTAAGCCTATATAATCAAACAGTTCGTGGTAATGAACTGTAGTAAGGAGCGACCCGGCTCAATAGTAACCAAAACTCTAAAAAATTGAATTTTGATATCAATAGCTACATCAAAAGAATCGCATTTTAATGCTGATTTTAAATATATAAGTTTCATCAAGTTTAGTCTTACCCATCAAAAGTTACGAGCCTGAGAAAATTTGCCTTGTTTAAGAAAATAGGGAGAAACACCCCCTAAAAGTCGTAGGATCTTAACGAAAATGACACCATCAGATTCAACGTATCAGAAAACCCTACTATAGAAGTTTCAAGCTCCTATCTACAAAAATGTGGAATTTTGAATTTTTTGCCAGAAGACAAATCACGGGTGCGTGTTTATTTGTTTTTTTTTTGTTTTTTTTCCCAGGGGTCATCGTATCGACCAAGTGGTCCTAGAATGTCGCAAGAGGGCTCATTCTAACGGAAATGAAAAGTTCTAGTGCCCGTTTTAAGTGACCAAAAAAATTGGAGGACATCTAGGCCCCCTCCCACGCTCATTTTTTTCCCAAAGTCAACGGATCAAAATTTTGAGATAACCATTTTGTTCAGAATAGTCGAAAACCATAATAACTATGTCTTTGGGGATGACTTACTCCCCCACAATCCCTGGGGGAGGGGCTGCAAGTTACAAACTTTTACCAGTGTTTACATATAGTAATGGTTATTGGGAAGTGTACAGACGTTTTCAGGGGGATTTTATTTTGTTTGGGGGTGGGGCTGAGGAGAGGGGGCTATGTTGGAGGATCTTTCCTTGGAGGAATCTGTCATGGGGGAAGAAAAATTCAATGAAAAGGGCGCAGGATTCTCTAGCATTACTATAAGAAAACAATGAAAAATAAATATGAAAACGTTTTTTCAAATGAAAGGAAGAAGAAGCATTGAAACTTAAAACGAACAGAGATAATTACGCATATGAGGGGTTCTAAAAATACTTTAGCATAAAGAGCGAGGTATTTAGGAGGAGATAAATACCTTTCTCTTTATGCTAAAGTATTTTTAGTATTTTCAACTATTTATTCTACGGCCTTTCTGATTCAGGGGTCATTCTTAAAGAATTGGGACAAAACTTACGATTTAGTGTAAAGAGCGAGGTATTAACGAGGGTACAAACCCCCTCGTATACATAATAAAAATATAAGGTTATGAAAGTTTGTTACGTAAGTTAATTCTTAAGTTACGTGTATTTTTTACTAATAAAAACGTTCATTAAAAATTAAAAGTCCTAGTTGCCTTTTTAAGTAACCGAAAAATTGGAGGGCAACTAGGCCTCCTTCTCCACCCCTTATTTCTCAAAATCGTCTGATCAAAACTAAGAGAAAGCCATTTAGCCAAAAAAAGAATTAATATACAAATTTCATTTTAATAATTTATGTGCGGAGAGCCAAAACCAAACATGCATTAATTCAAAAACATTCAGAAATTAAATAAAAAAAAACTAATTTTTTTAGCTGAAAGTAAGGAGCGACATTAAAACTTAAAACGACCAGAAATTACTCCGTATATGAAATGGGCTGTCCCCTCCGCAATCCCTCGCTCTTTACGCTGAAGTTTGACTCTTTGCCACAATTCTACTTTTTAAAACAATTAAAAGCTTTAGCGTAAAGAGCGAGGGATTGCGGAGGGGACAACCCATTTCATATACGGAGTAATTTCTGTTCGTTTTAAGTTTTAATGTCGCTCCTTACTTTCAGCTAAAAAAATTATTTTTTTTTTATTTAATTTCATTCAATGGATCATGTAACGCTATAAATGTTTGAGCGGTTTGTTTTTCTCGGAGCGAGTTTTGGAGCAGTAAGATAATTTCGCTCTCAGGTCATTATGCGGGTAATATTAGAACAGAGGCATTGGAAGGGTAATTTGGTACCACAAGGATAGTCAACCACTTCAGTTCCAATGCTCCCAGCAAATACTCTCATAGGCATGACATAATGAACAAAATCAGTGACAGAACTGCACATTATAATCATATATCTGTTTCGAACTGATGTTCTGTTGTTCTACCTAAATAGGTGTCCTCGTCTAGTATTTAGTTTCAAATACAAGCCTGATTTCAACGTTTCTTATTTAATCACATATGGTGCTTATGGCGTCAGCCAGACGACGTTACTATCACCTCATCTCAATCGTGTTTACCGGAGCCTTTATCAAGCTCCATGATTGCCAAGTATTAATAAAAAAAATTGTAACCATCATTTCGGCTAAGGAATTATGGGATGTCATCATTATGTAAATTGTTGGACAGAAGAAACATTGAGTAGTTGATTGGTTTGATTGGACAAGAAGTGTTCAGTATCTTGTGGAAGAAACTAGCGCAAACTTAGAAATGATCGTCATTAGAATGATCCTCAAAATCTTTTTAAGGTATGAAATTTTTGAGCAGGATTCCTGTAAGGTTTCGCTTAAATGGCAAGGAAATTTTCGATTTTTTCAATCTGATCGTATAAGCTTGACAGGATTCCCAATATAGCAAAAGAAAAAAACTAAATGGCTTTTCCATAGCAATCAGATTATAAAGGGACCAGTGTAGAAATATTAGATTATTAAGATTATGGAAATTACTGAGAAAATCCAGACAACTAGAACAGACCTAAAAATGGGAACGTAAATGTTTTTTTTTTTTTTTGGTCCAAAACCAACATTGCTTAAGGACATGTTCAAATTGCTCCTACTTGTTGCTGAAGGGTTCACTATAATGTTCCAATAAAAATATTTGTTTACGTCTGAGCAGAGTTTTCTTCAACCTCTAAGGATTTCTCCTCACCCTTTAAAAGTTCTGTCAAAATTCTGTGAGTCTGTTCCAAGCATTAAAAAATTCAAATAAACAATGTGTAAAATCTTGCCTTTTTTCCTTGCAGAGATGATCACACGTTTTGCAACACGGGGTAGACCTGGCTTCCCAGAAGGAGACATTCTAGAAACAAAAAAAATTAGATTGCTAATTTTTTGTGAATTTTTATGGTTATGTTAGTGCGTTTGGCAATTAATCCCTAGCCCCCCTCTAGTGCTCTCATATAGCCCTAGGCAATTTAAAAACTAAACAAAATTATCTAACTCTCATTTTATAATGTGCTGCATAAAATATTACTAAGTAGCATTCATTAATACTATTTTATAATAAATATTAGTGAAACATATTTCCTCTTTTTCCATTGTTTTTATGTCTTTTTCAGGGAGAGGGGATGGGGATGAATTGTCAAAACGTGAACAAAAAAGTGTCTTCCTTTTTGCTCTAGCGTGTCTTCATCTAAAGAGCTGCTATTCAGGACCTTTACCATATTTTCAATATACTCGATTTCAGAACCATCTAGGTCATCGTCGGCCATATATTTATTTCAAAACATGTCGGCATTTCAATGATTCGCAACCGTAAGCCTAAAATTTTTCACAAAATGAGTAACGCTGCCGAAAAATGACACACTTTCCGCATTGCTAACTTTTTTTTCTATGGTAAATCCATGCGCTGAACCGTATTATTTTTATGATTATGTATAATTTTCCACGCTGTATAATTACACTATTTGCAATAAATTTGGACCTCCAGGCAAAATACTTTTCTTTCTAGATGTGTGCAGACCCTGAATTTTAGCTGATTATAGTTGGACTACAGTCAACCTCAATGGTTCCCCCTGCCCTAGTCACAGCTAATCTTACTATTTGCCCTCGAACTCTAGTTGACTTTTCCCGTACTATATTAATAATTATAAATATTATTACTATATTGTTAACTATAAAACATTGACAATATTAGCAATAATAATATAGTATTAATCATAATATATTAATAAGCTTAAGATAATAGTGATTATATTACATTATTATTATTAATTATTAACTTTGATTGTTCTATCTTCTATCGTTCAGAACTTTAACCGAAGTTTTCTATTGATGGCTTTACAGTAAGTCAAGTCAACTACCGTGGTCCAGGATCCGAACGAATTCTCAGGCTCAAGCTGTAGCTTATTTTGTATGACCTGGAACAAAAAAAAAATTAAGAAAAGTAACTTTTTATTTGTTTTTTTGGCCAACCAAGAGCAAACATTAAAGAAAATAACTGTTTAGCTGATGAATTTAGTGCTTGGAGTCAGAGCCGTTCTAAAGAGAATGGGGCAACTGCGTCAGCTGTTGCCCCACGCTGCAACAGCTGCAACAAACACTGCAGCAGCTAGCTCAGGCACCCCAGCTGGGAGGCTGCCAACTTTGCTCAAACTGTTCACTTTCATTTGGCTTATTTTGCCTTATTTGATTCGGGAGGGGTGCTTTAATTAAATTTACCCCGGGCATCGCAAGCCCTAGGAACGGCTCTGCTTGGAGTATCCAAGTCCTGCACTATTTGATTCAGCAGTTTGTTCCTGAGTTTAGTTTTTTTGGTTTTTGAACCTGGAAAAATTTTGTTCGCCAAATACGCTTGAATATAGTAAAGCACATAAGTTAAGCCGACAGTTAGACAGCTCTTTAAACAATATGTCTAGATTTTAAAGGATTTTTATTTATGGAACACCAAAAATAGGTTAATCCCTCCAAATATTACTCCCCGACTATCACCATAATACCTTGTTTCGTTTTTGGGAGTTTGGACGACTTTTCGATTGAATTGCATATTTTTCATGAAACCTCTGAAGCCAGTATATTTGGAAACCATTGAGACAAAAGCACAAGGGTCCCCAGATATCTTGATAAGGCAGCATTAGGGCCAAAGTGGATTTTTCAACGTCAGACCATGTGATATATCTTCTTACTAATTTTTGAGCACAGATTATAAAAAAAAAAAAATAGGACAACTCAGGAGTGGGTTCAGCGCTCTAGAGTGGATTCCACTCCTCTAGGACTCCCGACTGGTAATTCTAGGGTAAGCCATCGCGTAGGCTACTTGTGGTTTGTAGCAACTTATGGTTTTCCGCCTGAATGTCCTTATAGCTTACCCTACCTCTTTAGAATCTTTGCCAAACATGCTGCAACATCCCGCATAAAAAACTTCAATTCTTTCTATCGACTATTTAATAGACCTACCTATTTGAAGCATTTTTTATGCTATATATAACAGTTTGAACTTTTAACAGACAGTCCTGGCAAAAGCAGTAGTTTTTAAATCACCTTCCAGTAAAAGACATCTAGAGGATACCTATAAGCAAAAGAAAGGTTCAGCTTTAGTTAGGTACTAGGTATCTACGTAGAGTAGGGCCCTTTGGGCCCTCCTTCTGTCCCTGAAAAAAATTGATTCGTCAGTGTTGGTGAAGTACAAATCTTTTTTGATGCTAAGCTATCAGCCTCTTACCTGTTAGAGGCCAAAAATATATTTTCCTAATTTATCTTTTTTCTGGCATTTTGACAATATATGCACCATCCAAAATCAATTCTAGGGTATGCTTATAGCAGGTACAAAGTGTTCTTACAAAATCTTTAAAAGTATTTTTAAACCAAAGACTGGCAGGAGTGGTACAAGATACTGGGGTATAAAGGAATACTTTTATTGACGTTTAAAGTAAAGACCACCATTTAGTAGTGTCTAGTTCACCATCTAGTTCAGAAAGGGGAGAAGCTATGACGTCTGTAGATTCCAGGATGAGAATTTGAGAGAAAATTTTTTGGAACCGTAAAATACCAAACTGGATAGTCTAAAATTTTATAATATAGACGATAATTGGGACAATTTTAGGGAAATAGTTTTTAAAGTCGCTGATGCTGCCTTAGATAAGGAAGTTATCAACAAATGGTTAATGGTTAGTGAAGAGGAGAGATTTGTACAAGAATTTTTTAAGTGATAAATTTATATGAAAATAAAACGTATGTAAAGAAAGAAAGCAGAAAGCATCAAAATGTGAATTAAGGGGTTGTGAAATGAAGGCCATGAAAAAAGTAAAATGTGAAAATATTAGAATGTGAATAAAGGGGGTGTGAAATAAAGGCCATGGATAAAATTGCGGAATTCCTGGAAGATGTAACCAGACTGCATACTAGTAAAATACTGTACTGTAATATCAAAAAATTGGGGAGGAATAGGCAATCTGGACTTGTCACAGTTAAAGATAGGAAGGGGGCCACAACTAATGACAAGAAAAGTACTAAAGAGGGTTTTTCAGAGCATTCTGATAATGTGCTAAATCGCGATAGCTAAAAGGACCTAGCCATTTTAGAAAAACAGTAATTAAATCACTCTATAAGAACGGTGATAAGAGTGAGTGTGGTAGTTATTGAAATATTAGCTTGATATCTGAAAGAAGCAAATTACTTGATGACATTTTTTAGACTTAGAGATATTGTAGGTAAAATCTTATGAGAAGAACAGTGTGGTTTTAGGAAAGGGAGGGGGTGGGTCGACCAATTCTCATTATGAGATGAATATAAGTGATAAGTACCTGATTCATCAAACTCCTTTAGGGAAGGTTTTATTCTTGTATTTTATACCATATAAATAAACAAAAAGTAATTATTGTTATGCATGAAAAAAAGATTGCTGCAGTTAAAGCAGGGACTGGGGTTAGTAATTGGTTTTGCATTGTATCTGGAGTTAAGCAGTGTGGGGGTTCATATTAATCATTTTGATGAGCTTTGTCGTAAGGAGCTCAGCAAAGACAAAAGAAGAACAGGAAATCAATTGGGGATGTAAAAATCTCTTGGAGTTAGATTATGCTGATGATTTGAGCATCCTGGATGAAAACGTTAGCAAAATGAATGTTTTTTTTATGCTTTCAGAGCTCAGTGCGCAGGAATATGTTTGCAAATTAATGTCAAGAAGACTAAGTCACTAAGGCTAGGAATAAGTGAGAGTGAATAGATGACAATGGATAAAAAGAAGATCGATCAAATAGACATCTTCACTCACCTAGGTAGTATTATTAGTAAAGACGGTTGGTGCAGTGGAAATGTTAAAAGTAGAATAGCCGAGGCCAAGGGCAAGGGTGTTCTTTTCACAGGTAGAAAAAGTTTGGAAAAATGCAAAGATAAGTCTACAAACCAAGAATATACTAGTGGAAACTCCACTGATGACAGTGGTTAAGTATGGTTCTTTAGTATGGGTGCTCCGAAAGACTGTTTACGTCGAAAGACGATTTGCTTGATACTTTCAGAAGAAATTGCCAAAGGGTTGTTTTAAGTACCAGGCTGTCTGACGGTATCTCAATCAGTAAACTGTAGGAAAAATGTGTTTCAATCCTGCTTTCTACTGCTATGATAATAGAAAAGTTGATATTGTCCTACGGATGAGGCATGAGAGATGGTCAAATATCATCCTTGTGCCGCTCCAGTATATCGGCGTGGAGAAGGAGCGTGCCTAGAAGTGTTTGCATCAGGTGGCTTGGGGATGCAGTGACCTGTTGATAGAGGTAGTGGCAAAATTATTTCACAAATGACCGAAGAGAAGAAGAATAATGTATTTATTCCATTGACTCATACGTACTGATACATAGCATCGATATTTGTGCTCTTACATTGTACAGTCTGCTCTCAAACTACGTTTAGTCACGACTCTCAAATGTGGCTGAGTAACTCCTAAAAGCGTTGCTGACTAAAATACCCTCTAGGTTTGTAAGCCTGATCAGGTCATACCCGTCACGATTACCACATACATTGATCTGCGTTTGAAGAAAATTCATATGTTACCTAGCGACCATCTCCAAGGTGAGAGTAAAACATCAAGAGATATATACTTGACCTTGCTGGCTGCTCAGTCTGTGTCAGTGGATGCAAGTGCCATGAAAGTCCCTGTGATTTAGTCACAATAGAATTAAACCAATTTTTGGGGTGCACACGACGAAGTTTTAGCGGTCAATCCCAGGCTTTCCAATTCCATGCTTCGTCAGCAGTTGAATCGGTACTTCCTTGTTATATAGAACACAAGCGAGAAATTGTATTGCGAATATGAGACAAAAATTGTTTTTCATTGCCTTTATACCAGACAATTAGCTTTGGCTCAGTTGGAAAATACATTGTAGCTATACTTCATTTAAATATCTAGTTTATATTTCGGGTTAGGTTATGTTAGAACAGGTTTGTTTCGGTTACGTGTGTTCTATATTCTACATATCGGTACAAGGAAGTGCCGATGAATCTATCACGGTTCTACAGATTTTCGATAGAGACTCAAAAGTTCAAAAAAAAAACTGATCCACTAAAATCTTGTTATATGAGGTGTAAGAAATATATATAGTGTTCGTTAGCATAACAGACATCCCTTCTTAGAGTGTATTCCAGAGATGGTCAGTTGATCACTGAAATATGGAACTGACCTCCCGGATAAACATCGAAGTGTTCACTTTTTTTTAATTGGCAAAACCAGTCAGTAAATTGTTTTTCTCTCCTTTTGAGCCCGAATAACTTCATGTCTGGGGTTTCATGATATCCATTCAATTAGTCAAAGTTCAAAATGAATTTTGAAGGTATGCAAAATACTCTTTAATTACAATTTCTGTTACTGAAATTAGGCAAAGTAAAGAGCTAATCAGGTAGCCTAAGCAGAAACCTGATCCAAAATATCGAGAATAAAGTTATCATCCAATCCTAGTATCGCGTATGGCCGTCGGCCAATATTGCGAACAGTGATGCCAACACTTTAATAATGAATAATAATAAATTTTTTAACCCGCTACAAAACAACAAACACAAGTGGAGTACTAGAAAAAACAAGAGCTAAGAGCTCATATGGCATGAGCTCTAGCAAAATTCTAAGAATCAATAAATTGATTTGAAAGGAAAAATCAGATGCTTAATGCTGATCGGGATTTAAAATGAGAACTCTGAGACACGAGGTCCTTCTAAATATCATAATTCATTAAAATCCGACCACCCATTCGTAAGTTAGAAATACCTCATATTTTCTAATTTTTACTCTCCCTTCAGCCCCCAGATGGTCGAATAAGGGAAAATTACTATATCAAGTCAAGTTGTGCATGTCCCTGACACGGCTACCAATTTTTATCGTCCTAGCACTCCAGAAGCACCGAACTCACTAAAGCACTGGACCCTCTAACTCCCCCAAAGAGAGCAGATCCAGTCTGGTTACATAAATCACATATCTGCGACATTTGTTTATTCTACCCACCAAGTTTCATCCCGATCTCTCCACTCTAAGCGTTTTCAAAGATTTCCGGTTTCCCCCTCCAGCTCCCGCAGTGTCACCAGATCTGGTCGGGATTTCAAATAAGAGCTTTGAGACATAAGCTCCATCTAACTATCAAATTTTAATAAGATCCAGTCACCTGTTCGTAAGTTAAAAAACCTCAATTTTTTGAATTTTTCCGAATTAACACCACCTAAACCCCCCCCCCCCATACCCAAAGAGAGTGGATTCAGTCCGGCTATGTCAATCACGTATCTAGGATTTGTGAAAATTCTTTCCACCAGGTTCCATCCCGATCTCTCCACTCTAAGCGTTTCACAAGATTTCCCATTCCACCCTCTAACTCCCCCAGTATCACCGGATGTGGCCAGAATTTAAAATAAGAGCTCTGAGATGCAAGGTACTTCTGCATATCAAATTTTATTAAAATCCAATCACCCAGTCATAAGTTAAAAATACCTCAGTTTTTTTCAATTTTTCCTCTCCCTCTAGCCCTCCAGATGGTCGAATCGGGGAAACGACTGTCATAAAGTCAATTTGTGCAGCTCCCTGACACGCCTACCAATTTTCATCGTCCTAACGTGTCCAGAAGCATCGAACTCGCCAAAGCACTGGAAATCCCCCCAACTCCCCCAAAGAGTTCAGATCTGGTCCAGTTATGTCAATCACATATCTAGAACTTGTTCTTATTCTTCCCTTCCAGTTTACCCCGATCTCTCTACTCTAAGCGTTTTCCAAGATTTCCAGTTTCCAAGATTTCGGTTTACCCCTCCAACCGCCTATGTCCCTGGATCCGATTTGCATTGAAAATGGATTACCTGAGACATAAGGTCTGTCTATATATCAAGTTTCATTAAGATCTTATCACCCAATCGTAAGATAAAGATACCTCAATTTTCACGTTTTTCAAATCTCATTTTTCTAATCATCATTTTTTCTAATTATTTCGAGTTAACCCCTCCCCAACTCCCCCAAAGAACGCTTATTTAGTCTGGTTATGTCAATAACGTATCTAGGTTGCTTATTCTTCCCAACAAGTATCATCACGATCTTTCCACTCTAAGCGTTTTACAATATTTTCAGTTTTTTCCTCCAGCTCACCCCCCAATGTCACCAAATCCGGTCATGATTTAAAATAAGAGCTCTGAGACATGATGTCCTTCTATCAAATTTCATTAGGATCCAATCACCCGTTCGTAAGTTAAAAATACCTCATTTTTTTAATTTTTGCAAATGACTGAATTAGGTCCAACCCCCCCCCCCAAAGAGAGCGGATCTAGTCCAGTTATGTCAATCACGTATCTAAGACATTTGTTTATTCTTTCCACCAAGTTTCATCCTGATCTCTCCACTCTAAGTGTTTTCCAAGATTTCCAGTTCCCCCATCCAGCTCCCCCAATGACACTGGATCCGATTGGGATTTAAAATAAGGGATTTGAGCGACGATATCCTTCTAAGCATGAAATTTCATTAAGATCCGATCACTCCTTCGTAAGTTAAAAATACCTCATTTTTTCTAATTTTTCCAAATTAACCGTTCCTCCATACTCCCCCAGATGGCCGAATCGGAGAAACAAATATTTCTAATTTAATCTGCTCTGGTCCCTGATATGCCTGCCGAATTTCATCGTCCTAGCTTATCTGGAAGTGCCCAAACTAGCAAAATCAGGACATATCGACAGAAATTGCGATCGCTATATGTCACTTGTTAAATACCAAGTGCCATAAAAAAACATAAACAAACTTCAAAACACACAAATATAATGCAAAATCACTAACAGTAAAACAATCTGATTAACGGGGGGAAACAGCCTAGAGAAAAATAACATTATCAGCTAAAACAGTATTTAATCTTTCCTATGACTCAGTAATTTCCGTATTTCTTTATCTGGAGTAGTATTTTTTTTTTTTACAAATTATAAGCGAGCAGGTTCTTCAGAATAAAGCGATTAGGATTATTGGTAAATATGTTAAAGAGGTCCATGAAACTTGTGCTTGTTATAAATCACTGAATCTGCTAAATGTTGGAGAAATTTGAGATTTTCAAGCTTCTATATTTGTTTATCAGTGTAGGAATGATTGGCCCCTGCAATTTTCAAGAAGTTTTATTGTTTGAATAGCCAAGTGCATGATTATGAAACGAGAAATAGTGATGATATAGCAATTGAGGCTACAGGTACAGTTAGATAAGCATTTACGGTAAGATATATGTGCCAGCTTATTTGGAATAAGTTGCCAGTGAATATTAGGATGGCTGAACACCTGCTTTCACTTAAGAAAAAAAATAATTTGTTAGAAAGTAATTTATATATATATATATATATATATAAATATATATATAGGGGGACAGCTGGAAAGGAATCTGTGGAGTGTGTAGTATAGGGTGATTTTTGGGGCTGTTTGGTGTTTTTTTTTTGGGGGGGGGCGGGGGGAATTAAATATTGTGTTTTTTTAATAAGAGAGAATGGGTTGAAGTTTGAGTTGATTATAGTTATGTAGTGATTTTAATGGAATGCATATTTTTTACTTGTTATTGCCGTACGTCTACAAAACTGTAAAGTTTTTCTCGGTACGGCAGCATGTGAAAATGTGTTTTGGTTTGTATGCAATGAAAACAAATAAATAAATAAAGTCAAGAGCAGCAGTAAAACTTAAACGAACAGAAATTATTCTGTATATGAGGGTGCTTACCTCTTTTCAATACTTTTTGGCCCAATTCCTTAAGAGCGACTTTTGAACACCAGGACTGTATGAATGAAATAAGAAAACCGAATAGAGCCGAACTGAATTAGAATGAAACGCCAGAGTACGGTGCGGATGCAGGAAAAAAAGAACAATTAACTTAATTGGCTATCATACTGGATCGCAAGAAGCTGTTACGTCTCTACAATGGCTGTGTGGAAACCGGATATCCTAAGGCTTAAATCCTTGAAGCTAATAAAATCTAAATAATGAGTTGTACTGAAAGTTTCTTAATGGGACTAATTAAAAGGTTTGCATTAATAGGATATTTAGCATTTATTGAAAAATAATATTTATTTTTATCTAAAAAAGTTTTATTCTGAACGATATTTTTTTCGGTTTGTTTATGTTACTGTTCTACTGTTCTGTAATCAAGGTTGCCACCTGGTGAGAAAAAATCGCTAGATTTAATGATTGTTTGGTTGATTTAGCGATTTTCTTAAATAATTTAGTGATTTATGTTCTGATTTAGCGAATTTTCTTTTTAGACAATGTAAAAAATCACTAGGCATAGTGATAAATCACTAATGGTGGCAACCCTGGCTGTAATATAGGCTACTACTGTACTACTATTCAAAGTCAGGCGTCCTTTGCACAACCATGTATACGTAGTCTGTTCTAAGGAAATGTGACTGATGTGATGACGCTTAGTCGAAAACCACCATTCCGTAACAATAGGTACAGGGTTTAGAAGGAGGAGCTCCTGGAGTATGAATTAGGGGCGTTTTCATGTGGAATTTTGTTTTTTTTGCCAAAAGAAAGATCTCGGATACGTGTTTTTTTTCTGTTCTTTTTTTTTCCAGGGGTGATAATCTCGGCAGAAGGCTCATTCAACCGAAAATAAAAATTTCTAGTGCCTTCTTTAAGTGCCCAAGTGATTAAAGAGCAACTAACCCCACTCCCACGCCCCCTTTCTCCCTAAAGTCATCTGGTGAAAATTTTGAGATGACCATTTTGTCAGCATTGTTGAAAGATTCATCAACTATGTCCTTGAATTTAAATTGACCCCCATAGCCCCTTGAGGAAGGGCTATAATCTATGAAATGCACCCATTATTAACGTATAGTAATTGTTATTGAGAAATATACATACATTTGTAATGGGGGATTTTTTTTAGGGGTATTCTAAGGGGATAACTTTCTGTGGAGAGTGAAGGTTCCGAGGGTGAAAATTCCAGTGAAAATTTTAAACTTATGGAATTCGCCAGAGTTCCTATGTTACCGTGAATGTCAAAAATTGGTTACTGTCGAAATTCACAGGTGAATTTTCGAAATTTCTTTTTGCTGCTTGGATTAAATTAGCTTTGTGAGTCAGTTTTTTAGTCTTATACTATCTATGATTGTAAAAGTTAGGTTAGATAAGACTATGTAAGTGTAGGTTAGATTAGGTTAAATTTGATCATAAACATTGAAATTGGGTTAAAGACCTAATCTAAGCAAACTTAATCTAACCCGCCTAGTCTCATGGAGATGTTTTCAGTGAATTATCTTGGGGATTTTCAATAGGGTGGAAATGTCTGAAAGATTTTCACTTGAGGGGGGGGGGTTATTTTAAGTGGAGGAAAATCTCCGTGGGGGAGCTTGGCGTGAGAATAACTTCCACTTTTTTTTTGGGGGGGGGAGGTGTCTCTGAAAAAAATTTCACAGAGTGGGAGATTTCTGGAATGATTTTAAGTCTTTTTCGGATGAAAGTATGCTAAGGAAATTTTTTAGGCTGAATCATCTGCAAGAAATTGTGCGAATGGGGAAATTTCTGGCGAGAATAGAATTTTCTGGAGACTTTTCCGGCAAAATAATTTTCTTCGGGGAGGGAAATTTCCATTGAGGGGGAGCCACATTTTCCAGGATTATTTGAAAAAAGATCAGAATTAATTTAAAAGAAAAGAACAAGTTTTTTCAACAGAAGGACGAATATTGAAACTTAAAACGAACAGAAACTATTCCTTATATGAGGGTGGAGTCGCCCCTCAATGCCTTGCTCTTTACGATAAAATTTGACTGTTTGTCCCAAGTCTTTCAGAACGAATCCTAAGACAAAGGGACTGTTTAATTAGAATAAGAAGCTTTTTTAAAAGCTCTTAAAAACTTTAACTTAAAGTGGCAACCCCCGTCACATACAGTATCATTTTCTTTCATTTTAAGTTTTAATGTTGCTCCTTACTTTCAGTTAATACAACTTGTTTTTTAATTAAATCTTCCATAGTGCCAAACAAACTTATTATCTTTTTTTGATGACCTCATTACGGGGTGTGATGGATCATAGAAACTTCTGGGAGGGATCATTTGATAGGTCTCTAAAATCTGTACCCTGCCAAAATTTCAGCTCAGGTATTTTAAAAAGGAAATTCTTAGTCATATGGCACTTTTGCAGGCATATATACAGGGAAAGTCGGTGTCTTTCTACATAGTTCCAAATTAATATCAAACGTCGCTGATTTTCCAATATTATTCGTGTAATTCGTCTGTTTGTGACGTCTTTTTGAATAAGATCACGTATATTTCTATGTACATACATTCAATGATGGGAGAATACGGTGTATCCCCCTCTCCATTGCGGTAATTCAATAGATAGTATGATACACAACATAGACTTTCAAACGGTTCGTGGTAACTAGCTGTAGTAAGGAGCGACCTGGCTCAATAGTAACCGAAACTCTAAAAAATAAAATTTTGATACCAATAGTTACATCAAAAGAATCGAATTTTAATGCTGATTTTAAATATATAAGTTTCATCAAGATTAGTCTTGCTCATTAAAATTTACGAGCCTGAGAAAATTTGCCTCATTTTAGAAAACAGGGGGAAACACCTCCCTAAAAGTCATACAATCTTAACGAAAAACACACTATCAGATTCGGTATATCAGAGAACCTTATTGTAGAAGTTTTAAGCTCCTATCTACAAAAATGTGGAATTTCGCATTTTTTGCATGAAGACAGATCACGAATGCGTGTTTATTTGGTTTTTTTTTTGTTTTTTTGTTTTTTTTTCCCTAAGGGTGATCGTGTCAATTGAGTGGTCCTTGAATGTTGCGAGAGGGCTCATTCTAACGAAAATTAAAAGTTCTAGTGCCTTTTTTAAGTGACCAAAAAATTGGAGGGCACCTAGGCCCCCTCCCACACTCATTTTTTCCCAAAACTCACCGGATCGAAATTCAGAGATAGCCATTCTATTCACCATAATCGAAAACCTATTAACTATGTCTTTGGGGACGACTTACTCCCCCGCAGTCCCCGTGGGAGGGGCTGCAAGTTAGAAACTTTGACCTGTGTTTACATATAGTAATGGTTACTGGGAAGTATACAGACGTTTTCAGGGGGGATTTCTTGGCTTAGGGGAGAGCTGAGGGGGGTTACGTGGGAGGATATTTCCATGGAGGAACTTCTCGTGGGGGAAGATAATTTCAATAAAGAGGGCGCATGATTTTCTGGCATTGCTTGAAAAAACAATGAAAGAATAAATATTAAAAGTTTTTCTACCAAAAGTAAGGAGCAGCATTAAAACTTAAAACAAACAAAAATTAGTACGCATATGAGGGGTTTACCTCCTCGTAATACCTCACTCTTTACGCTAAAGTATTTTTTGTAGTTCAACTATTAATTCTGCAGCCTTTGTGATTCAGAGGTCAATCTCAAGGAATTGGGACAAAATTTAAGCTTTAGTGTATTAAATAAAAAAAACAAGTTTTTTAACTGAAAGTAAGGAGCGACATTAAAACTTAAAACGCACAGAAATTACTTCGTATATGAAAGAGGCTGCTTCCTCATCAAGGCCTCGCTCTTTACGCTAAAGTTTGACTCTTTCTCTCAATTCTTCTTTTTAAAACAGTAAAAAACTTTAGCGTAAAGAGCAGGGCGTTGACGAGGAAGCAGCCTCTTTCATATACGAAGTAATTTCTGTGCGTTTTAAGTTTTAATGTCGCTCCTTACTTTCAGTTAAAAAAACTTGTTTTTTTTATTTAATTTCTGAACGTTTTCTAATCAATGCATGTTTTGATTTTGGCTCTCCGCAGAGGAATAATCAAAACGAAATTTGCATATTTTTTTTTTTTTTGGCTCAGTGGCTTTCTCATAATTTTGATCGAATGATTTTGAGAAAAACAGAGGGGGGGACGAAGCCTAGTTGCCCTCCGATTTTTTGGTTAATTAAAAAGGCAACTAGAACTTTTAATTTTTTACGAATCTTTTTATTGGTAAAAGATTTACGTAACTTATAAATTTGCTTACGTAAAGAACTTTTGTATTCTCATGTTTTTATTACATACTAGCTGTTGGGGTGGCGCTTCGCGCCACCCCAACACCTAGTAGGTGGGGCGCTTCGCCCCCCCCCCCCAAGCCCCCCCGCGCGCGTAAGTCGTTACGCGCCATATTAGTTACGCGCCATTGTAGTTGTGTCCCTGTGTCCCACCTGTGAATGGAGATAGATATAAATATATGTTTTTAACTACGTAAAACATGCGAATATACAACATTCTTCGCTGTCCCATTGTCTGTGCATATAAATAGATTGTCAGGTTTACTGACTCTTGAACATGCAACATATAATTGTCCATGGGAAAAACAATTCGTATTCAGATCTATACCTCATTATTCTAATGATGTGTCCCTGTGTCCCGGTCGTCATTTGTGTCCCGGTGTCCCAGTTTGTAATTTTTCTTTGAGTGTCCCAGTCGTCATTTATATTCCCTGTGTCCCGGTGTCCCGGTCATCATTTGTGTCCCGGTGTCCCGGTCTGTAATTTCTATTCGAACATTCCCTGTGTCCCGGTCGTCATTTATATATCCCGCCTGTGCCCCCGGCGTCCCCGTTGTAGTTGTGTCCCTGTGTCCCGGTCGTCATTTATATTCCCTGTGTCCCGGTCGTGATTTGTGTCCGGGTGTCCCAGTCTGTAATTTCTCTTTGAGGTTCCCGGTCGTCACTTATATTCCCTCTGTCTCGGTCGTCATTTGTGTCCCGGTCTGTAATTTCTCTTTGAGTGTTTTTTCTTTTTAGTTTTTTACCTTTTTTCTTTTTTCAGTTTTCTTTTTCTTCTTTATTTTTCAGCGTCACTATGAAGTACATATCGACGAACCCTAATTTATGACGTTCGTCATAAATTACGACAAATAATTTCATGACGTCAGTCAACACAGAAACATGACGTCACCTGATCCACAGACAGACAGACAGACAACTTATTTTTATATATATAGATATGAGGGGATTCGCCCCATCGTCAGTACCTCGCTCTTTACACTAAAGCTTAAATTTTATCCCAATTCATTAAGAATGACCCCCTGAATCACAAAAGCCGTAGAATAAGTAGTTGAAATTACTAAAAATACTTTAGCGTAAAGAGCGAGGTATTAGAAGGAGGTGAGCCCCTCATATGGGTAATAATTTCTGTTTGTTTTAAGTTTTATTGCTGTTCCTTACTTCCAGCTGAAAAAGCTTTTTCACATTTATTTTTTAATTGTTTTTTTTTTAAATAATGCTAGTAAATCCTGCTCTCCCTTCATGGAAATTTTCTTCTCCCATTACAAATTCTCAACCCCTCCCCCAAACCAAAAAAAATCCTCCTGAAAACGCCTGTATACTTCCCAATAACCATTACTATATGTAAGCACAGGTCAAAGTTTGTAACTTGTTGCCCCTCCCACGGGGACTGTGGGGGAGTAAGTCGTCCCCAAAGACATAGTTATAAGGTTTTTCGACTACGCTGAATAAAATGGCTATCTCAGAATTTTGATCCGTTGACTTTGGGAAAATAATTAGCGTGGGAGGGGGCCTAGGTGCCCTCCAATTTTTTGGTCACTTAAAAAGGGCACTAGAACTTTTCATTTCCGTTAGAATGAGCCCTCTTGCAACATTCTAGGACAACTGGATCGATACGATCACCCCTGGGAAAAAGAAAAAAAAAAAAACAAAAAAACAAAAAAACAAATAAACACGCATCCGTGATCTGCCTTCTGGCAAAAAATGCAAAATTCCACATTTTTGTAGATAGGAGCTCGAAACTTCTACAGTAGGGTTCTCTGATACGCTGAATCTGATGGTGTGATTTTCGTTAAGATTCTATGACTTTTAGGGGGCATTTCCCCCTATTTTCTAAAATAACCCAAATTTTCTCAGGCTCGTAACTTTTGATGGGTAAGACTAAACTTGATGAAACTTATATATTCAAAACCAGCATTAAAATGCGATTCTTTTGATGTAGCTATTGGTATCAAAAATCCATTTTTTAGAGTTTTGGTTACTATTGAGCCGGGTCGCTCCGTTACCACGAACTGTTTGAAAGAGCAAGATATCGACGAGGGGCGAATCCCCTTCTATACGCAATAAAAACATACAAATGTAGAAATTTGTTACGTAAGTTAATTCGTAAGTTACGTATATTTTTTACCAATGAAAACGTTTGTAAAAAATTAAAAGTTTTAGTTGCCTTTTTAAGTAATCAAAAATTGGAGGGCAACTACGCCTCCTCCCTCGCTCCTTTTTTCTCAAATCTTCCGATTAATTGCAATTAATTCATATATAAATTTCGTTTTAATTATTTATGTGCGGAGAGCCAAGATCAAAGCATGCATTAATTCAAACACGTCCAGAAATTAAATAAAAAAAAGAGTTTTTTTAAATGAAAGCAAGGAACAACATTAAAACTTAAAACGAACAGAAATTACTCCGTATATGAAAGGGCCTTTTCCTCCTCAACGCCCCGCTCTTTATGCTAAAGTTTCTTACTGTTTTAAAAAATAGAGTTAAGATAAAGAGTCAAACTTTAGCGTGAAGAGCGGGGCGTTGAGGAGGAAAAGCCCCTTTCATATACGGAGTAATTTCTGTTCGTTTTAAGTTTTAATGTTGCTCCTTACTTTCATTAAAAAAAAAACTGTTTTTTTCTTTATGTAATACATAAGGATAAGATGTTCTGGATTTTCAAACGTTCTTTGCGAACAGCTATTTGTGTACTAAAAGTTCTGTCTACCCTTCAAAATATTCCAATGGAAAAAAGGGAATTTCTTGTTGTTCAAGACAAGGGATTGCAAGTTCCCTGTATAGGGTTTTTGGCCAAGACGATTCCAATAGTGTATTCCAATTTGACACTTGCATCAGTATACACACTTATTTGAAGTAGTGTTTTAATTACCTTTCAATTGTTCAAGGCACATACATACTTCCGGATTAGATTCTCCAAAATTTATCTAAAAATTTACCAAATATTGACAAATTTAAAACACAAAATCACTCCGGGGACAGTTGAGGTGCCGGATGAGGTGCAGAAATTTAGTATTTTGGGAAACAGAATCTTTACATTAACATTCCGTTAACCCCCACGCCCACAAGCCTTCTAAGACCATTATATTTATAAAAAGGCTAATGACCCCTGTTTTACAATTCAGAGATGAAAAAAGCATAATTTTTAGGATCTTTCATTTCTTTCATCTTTTTTCTTTCAAGCTCTCTAATTAAGTTTTCCATATTAAAAGTTCTCCTTTGAGTTGTAAGATAATGTGTAATTAATTAACCCTATTAATAAAAAGAACAATTTTATCAGCTAATAATGTTTTTCATAGTAGTGTCGGAAACTGTCATTTACCAAGCACATTGTATTGTCTATACCACAAGCGTTGTGTTTTAAATTTTCTGTTAGGAAATCGACTATACTTGTAGGCCTAAATATTTAAAAAATTGTAGAAGTTGGGTGTGCGTGTTGAAAATGAGTATTTAATTAGGAAATTTACAGCACCCTCCCTAATTATGGTTTATTAAGCCTGTATTATTTGATAATGTATAAATGAAATGTGACTTTTGTCTTTTCTGTTCAAAAATTAGGTCAATTGACTCGTATATGATTGTAAAATAATAGAAAATGAAAATTATGATTAAAATTTTATGTTTCGCGTGGCAATATAAATCTCTAGGTAACAGTCAACTGTTTCTCCTTAGGCTTCATTCCGAGATTAAAAAAACAAAAACAAAAAAAAACAAGTTTTTTCAACTGAAAGCAAGGAGCAACATTAAAACTTAAAGCAAACAGAAATTGTTACGGATATGAGGGGGTTTGTCCCCTCCTCAATACCTCACTCTTTACGCTAAGATATTTTTAGTAATTTAAAAAGAGCCATTTATTCTATTTAAACGGCCTTTGTGATTCTGGGGTTATTCTTAAAGAATTGGAACAAAGTACAAACTTTAGCGCAAAGAACGAGGTATTGAAGAGGGAGCGAACCCCTTCATATACTTAATAGAAATATACGATTATAGAAGTTCGTTACGTAAGTTAATTTGTAAGTTAAATATATTTTTTTATTAATAAAAACGTCCGTAATAAAATTAAAAGTTCTAGTGACCTTTTTAAGCAACCAAAAAATTGGAGGGCAACTAGGCCAAATCCCCTGCCCCTTTTTTCTCAAAAACCGTCCGATCAAAACTTTGAGAAAGCCATTTAGCCAAAAAAAAAGTAAAATTCATGCGTAAACATAGTTTCAATTATTCATGTACGGTGAGCCAAAATCAAAACCTGCATTAATTCAAAAACGTTCTGAAATTAAATAAAGAAATTTTTTTAACTGAAAGTAAGGAGCGACATCAAAATTTAAAAAAACAGAAATTATTCCGTGTATGAGAGGGGCTGTCCCCTCCGCAATACCCAACCCTTTACGCTAAAGTTTTTATTGTTTAAAAATTAGAGTCAAACAGTTCGTGGTAACGAACTGTAGTAAGGAGCGACCCAGCTCAATAGTGACCAAAACTCTAAAAAATGGAATTTTGATACCAATAGCTACATCAAAAGAATCGCATTTTAATGCTGGTTTTAAATATATAAGTTTCATCAAGTTTAGTTTTACCCATCAAAAGTTACGAGCCTGAGAAAATTTGCGTTATTTTAGAAAATAGGGGGAAACGCCCCCCAAAAGTCATAGAATCTTAACGAAAATCATACCATCAGATTCAGCGTATCAGAGAACCCTACTGTAGAAGTTTCGAGCTCCTATCTACAAAAATGTGGAATTTTGCATTTTTTGCCAGAAGGCAGATCACGGATGCGTGTTTATTTTTTTTTTTTTTTTTTTTTTTTTTTCCAGGGGTGATCGTATCGACCCAGTTGTCCTAGAATGTTGCAAGAGGGCTCATTCTAACGGAAATGAAAAAGTTCTAGTGCCCTTTTTAAGTGACCGAAAAAATTGGAGGGCACCTAGGCCCCCTCCCACGCTAATTATTTTCCAAAGTCAACGGATCAAAATTCTGAGATAGCCATTTTATTCAGCGTAGTCGAAAAAACCTATAACTATGTCTTTGGGGACGACTTACTCCCCCACAGTCCCTGTGGGGAGGGGCAACAAGTTACAAACTTTGACCTGTGCTTACATATAGTAATGGTTATTGGGAAGTATACAGGCGTTTTCAGGAGGATTTTTTTGGTTTGGGGGAGGGGTTGGGAAGAGGGGGATATGCTGGGGGAACTTTCCTTCGAGAATTTGTAATGGGAGAAGAAAATTTCCATGAAGGGAGAGCAGGATTTACTAGCATTATTTAAAAAAAAAAAACAATTAAAAAATAAAAGTGAAAAAGCTTTTTCAGCTGGAAGTAAGGAACAGCAATAAAACTTAAAACAAACAGAAATTATTACCCATATGAGGGGCTCACCTCCTTCTAATACCTCGCTCTTTACGCTAAAGTATTTTCGGTAATTTCAACTACTTATTCTACGGCTTTTGTGATTCAGGGGGTCATTCTTAATGAATTGGGATAAAATTTAAGCTTTAGTGTAAAGAGCGAGGTACTGATGATGGGGCGAATCCCCTCATATATGTAATAAAAACATGAGAATACAAAAGTTCTTTACGTAAG